>NW_027694358.1:0-354 GCF_054177405.1 Leptonychotes weddellii | reverse complement strand
GTCACTGTGCCGTGGGACACTGCGGGAATATGCCGTGGCCTCTTGACCCATTTTCCTAGGTAAGTGCTCTCAGGCAGCTTCCGGTCTGGAGCCAGGAAGCATAAAGCTTCTGTGAACTTCCCTGCCCATTTTTTTTTCTTATTTTTTATTGTGACATATGCACTACCACGGAATAGATCCGTGGGTAGAGTTTCTGGAGAGACTTCATAAAGAAGTTTATGTTCAGCTTTGTGAAAAGACAGCAAACCGTTGTCAAAGGGTTGAGCCCAATCCCACCGCCATTCATGAGCCATGAAGAAGAGTTTAGTCGTGCCTCACCCTCCCCGTGCTGAGCCAGGGCAGCTGGGCCCCGCT
>NW_027694357.1:0-354 GCF_054177405.1 Leptonychotes weddellii | reverse complement strand
TTTTATCTGGTCAGAGAAGAGCCAGGAGTGGTTGACATAGCAGTAGGCTCCAGTCTGATAAACAACAGAATTATCCAACAATGGAACAGGCTGCCTCTTACGAAAGAAACTGCCTTATCTGTCTGGGGGCTGCTGTGGCGGGAAATCCTCCTGTATCAGGAGGGAGGGAGGTTACATCGCATGACTTCAAGAGGGTCTGTGTCTGTGTTGATCTAATTCAAAAAAACGTCTTAGGCTTGATGCTAAATTAAAACTGCCTTAGTAAATATGTTTAATCTTGCATGGCAATCAGTGGACAAAGAATACTGTGAGGAAGTAGTGCTGTGAGGGGGAAGGGAATGAACTGGATAGTAC
>NW_027694356.1:0-354 GCF_054177405.1 Leptonychotes weddellii | reverse complement strand
TATTCCAGGGATGCAAGGACAGTTGAACATCCGCAAACTAATTGTGATATACCACATCAACAAAATGAGGAATAAAAATAATATGATCATCTCTATAGATGCATAAAAATCATCTGACAAAATTCAACACCCATTCATGATAAAAACTCTTAACAAACTGGGTACAGAGGGAATATACTTCAAAAGTAAAGTCCATATATGACAAACCCACAGCTAACATCATACTCAATGCAGGATCAGGAACAAGAAAAGAATGATCACTTTTGCCACTTTAAATTAACATAGTCCTGTAAGTCCTACCCAGAGCAATTAGCCAAGAAAAAGAAATAAAAGGTATCCAAATTGATTTTGGGG
>NW_027694355.1:0-354 GCF_054177405.1 Leptonychotes weddellii | reverse complement strand
GTCCTACCTTCCAGTAAGTGGTGGCTTTTCTGTTCAGAGAGTTGTTGCTATTCTTTTCTTCGATCTCCTGTTGAGTTCATAGGTGTTCAGAATGGCTTGATCCCTATCTAGCTGAATTCCTGGGACCAGACGAAATTTAGGTCTCTTACTCCTCTGCCATCTTCCTACCCCCCTTTCTGTTTTTTGGAATAGTTTGAGAATAGGTACTAATTCTTTTAAATGCTTGGTACAATTCATCTGTGAATCCATCTGGTCCTGGACTTTTGTTTGTTGGAGGTTTTTTATTACCAATTTGATTTCATTACTAGTACTTGGACTGTTCAGATTTTCTATTTCTTCCTGATTCAGTTTTGG
>NW_027694354.1:0-354 GCF_054177405.1 Leptonychotes weddellii | reverse complement strand
GGGAGCTTTCATTTCCGTGTGAGCGGAGCAAGATGAAGCCCTGAGCAAAAACAATGTGCCCCTTCCCAGACATGGGGGTTTTAGGAGGAACTGAGCCAGTGACAAGGAGTGGAGCCCTCCCAGGTTACAGAGCCCTGGGAGAGACAAGCCACGGAGGGGGGGGGGTCGGGGGAAGAAATCCGATGGCAGGAGAGGGGACCGGGGATGGGGGCAGGGAGTGTCACCATCAGCAGCAGCAGCAGAATCACAATAACAGCCAAGAATGAGAAGCCTACTATGCACCGGTCTCCCCGGCAAAGCCACAAGCCCAGGGCCCAGCACACAGTAGGCGCCGAGCAGCTGCACTGATTAATC
>NW_027694353.1:0-6694 GCF_054177405.1 Leptonychotes weddellii | reverse complement strand
GCGGCAGGGGTCCGGGGTCCTGGAGGCACCGGGCAGCCGGGGTCGCGGGGCAGCTTCGCGCGGGTGCCCCAGCTACGGCTTGCGCGGAAAACCTTGGTGCAGAGGTTAGTTATTACTTATTTTGTCTCCGGGGGCTTGAGCGAGGTGTCAGTTTGAATGCCCAGATGTGTTCGTTCAAATTCCGAGAGGCCACTTGGGGTTTGTCCCATGACCTGCATCCCTGCTGGGTGACACAGCGTACTCGCCGATACAACTTTCTCGGTAACAGAGGCCGTTGTTACCTAGCAGGGCTCTCCTTTCGTGCCTCCAGCTGGGCTTCCCACGTTGTTCCTTTATTCACAGGCAAGCGTGGGGCTTCTTTAGGGTTAATACGAGGGATCCAGACTTGACCTTCTGCCCCTGGCCCCTGGCCCCGGTCTTCCTCCGCCGCCCCCCCCCCGTCCTGGCAGCGTTTGCAAATCTGCGCCGGCAGGTGTTTGTAGATTGCCAGGCAGCTGACTTCCCCGGCTGCTGGGAGACTCGTTTGCATCCTCAGTGCTTCCCTGGCTCCTGAGAGCGGGGCTTTTTTCAGCCTTCGGGATGATAAGATGTTCTGGACAGGAATAGAAACAAGGAAATGTACTTCTTCAAATTCCAAGTGTTTGGAAGATTTCAGAGTTCGTCCTCTCGATATCTTGAAGAAAAATACCATTTATGGAACACCTATGATGTGATCTAAGCATAGAAAAGGGAAGAGCTGAAAGCCGAAATTCACATCAGTATTTCAGTTTTTATGAGTAAGTTTCTTAAAGAGAGGAGGACACGTTATTCAGGTATAGGAAGAATCTTTTCTTGTCTTTCCTTCAGCTTTTTAAACAATGATTTCTGATTCTAGGAATTAATAATCTTGAAGACTAGAATTATTTATTGCAGGATGTATTGCTTACGGAGACTGAAGAGAATGTGCAGGTGATTTAAACACTTAACATCCTGTGCTGAGAGTGTTATAACAGAAAGAAAGGGATGTGCTGTTTGGAGCCAGACAAGCCTGGGTTCAAATTATGGCTCTGGCGTATCATACTCACGTGAACAAGTTTGTTTTGGTTGGCTCCCTTTGAAATAACGGGGATAATATCGATTACTTCTGAGTCATCTTCAGAATTAAGTAATATGCGTGAAATGCCAGGTGCTGTGCCTGACAGTCCAGAAAGCGCTAGTTTCCTGCACCTTTTGGTGAAAGTGGAACTTTTTTCATCTGTTTTCCTATAAAACATTATCATCAAGCATTAAATGATGTCAGTAGCTTTGTGTTCCTGCTCGGTGTCCAGTGTCATATTCAGACAATCAGGGCTGATTCATTCCTCCTTTCTGGCCCAGTCTACTAGCCAAGCCCTCCCTTAAAATAGCACCATGTTCTATTACAGTTATGCTTTCTCTTTGTCCCACGTGAGCTCCTCAACTGGAATTTTTTTTCAGTTTTAATTTCAGTATAGTTCCCATATTCTGTTAGTTTCAGGTGTACAATATTGTGATTTAGGAATTCTGTACATGACTCTGTGCTCACCACGGTAAGTGTGCTCTTCATCCCCATCCCCTGTTCCCCCCATTGCCACCCCCACCTACCCTCTGGTGACCATCAGTGTGTTCTCTGTAGTGAAGAGTAAGAACTGGGATCTTATCCTGTGTATCTTTGCATCTCTAAGACCTGGCTTATTGTAGGGGTCCAGTAAATGTTTGTAGAGGAATGAACGGAGTGGTAATGTCTCTCTGGACATTAGTTTACTCATCTGGAAAGTGAGGAGTCATTAATGGCTCCCCACTCCAGCTCTGAAATTCCCAAGATTCTTTTTTTTTTTTTTTTTAAGATTTTATTTATTTATTTGAGACAGAGAGAATGAGAGACAGCATGAGAGGGAGGAGGGTCAGAGGGAGAAGCAGACCCCCTGCCGAGCAGGGAGCCTGATGCGGGACTCGATCCTGGGACTCCAGGATCATGACCTGAGCCGAAGGCAGTCGCTTAACCAACGGAGCCACCCAGGCGCCCTGAAATTCCCAAGATTCTGTGTGCTCTTAGTAAGTGATCATTTGAAGAACAAAGTGGTATTAAATGGATGATGGAATTGCACACTTGCTCCTAAATGTTGATGGCATTTGTGTATAACTGCCTTTGAATGTAGGGTGGCTTACAGTACTATTTGGAGACCTGCCACTAACTTGCTGTTTCCTTGGGCATATAGCTTGACCTTGCTTTATTTCTCCCTTTAAAATGAGAGGGTGGTAGTACATGTTTAGGTCCCTTCAGCCATAATTGCTTTTATGTTTACATTTTGTTGGTTTTGTGTTTATCTTAGAATTTTATTTTTTTAAAAAAGATCTTATTTAGGGCTCCTGGGTGGCTCAGTCGTTAAGCGTCTGCCTTCGGCTCAGATCATGATCCCAGAGTCCTGGGATTGAGTCCCGCATCGGGCTCCCTGCTCGGCCGGGAAGCCTGCTTCTCCCTCTCCCACTTCCCCTGCTTGTGTTCCTGCTCTCGCTATCAATCTCTCTGTCAAATAAATAAATAAAATCTTTAAAAAAAAAAAGATCTTATTTATTTATTGGAGAGAGAGAGCCCGAGCAGGAGGAGTGGCAGAGGGAGAGAGAGAAGCAGACGGCCCGCTGAGCAGGGAGCCTGATTTGGGACCTGATCCCAGGATTCTGCTTCACTGACTGAGCCACCCAGTCGCCCCAATATTTATCTTATAATTTTTTTTAAGATTTATTTATTTATTTATTTGAAAGAGAGAGAGAGAATGAGAGAGAGAGAGAGAGAGAGCACGAGATGGGGGAGGGTCAGAGGGAGAAGCAGACTCCCCACTCAGCAGGGAGCCGGATGCGGGATTCGATCCCACGACTCCAGGATCATGACCTGAGCCGAAGGCAGTCGCTTAACGAATTGAGCCACCCAGGCACCCCTATCTTAGAATTTTTTTTTTAAAGATTTTATTTATTTATTTGAGAGAGAGAATGAGAGACAGCACAAGAGGGAAGAGGGTCAGAGGGAGAAGCAGACCCCCCTGCTTAGCAGGGAGCCCGATGCGGGACTCGATCCCGGGACTCCAGGATCATGACCTGAGCCGAAGGCAGTCGCTTAACCAACTGAGCCACCCAGGCACCCCCTATCTTAGAATTTTAATAATCACTATTTCTTATGGTTTTCTGTGAGCCAATCCTCAGGGGAAAAAAAAAGTCTAGTCTGCCAGCACCCACACTTATATGGGTGATGGAAAATTGCAGAATCTGAAAAGTGGTTCAAGAGGCAGTTTTGTCTGTATTAAAGAATAGTGGGGCACCTGGCTGGCTCAGCCGGAAGAGCGTGTGATTCTTGATCTCGGGGTCATGAGTTCGACCCCACAGTTGGGGTGTAGAGATTACGAAAAATAAATTAAGAACTTAAAAAAGAATAATTAGTACATTAAGATAATACCAGCCTTTTTAACTGACCTGACCATGATTGGGGCAGTGATTAGTCAGTTATATTTCTTTGCTGTGTGACATTTTAAGCGGTTGAAACTTTATTTTTAGTATATATGGTAATAAGTTCTGTCATTAAAAGGGAACTAAAATAGGGGCACCTGGGTGGCTCAGTCAGTTAGGCGTCTGCCTTCGGCTCAGGTCATGATCCCAGGGTCCTGGGATCGAGCCCCGCATCGGGCTCCCTGCTCAGAGGAGAGCCTGCTTCTCCCTCTCTCTCTGCCTGCCGCTCTGCCTACTTGTGTTCTCTCTCTCTGTCAAATAAATAAATAAAATCTTAAAAAAAAAAAAAAGGGAACTAAAATAATTATTTCATGGAAAATGAGAGCTATGAAAGATTTTTTTTTCTTGTCACCTTTAGTTATTTTCAGAGGCTAACAGGAATACACACATAGTGGCTGTCATCTCTCCTTTTGTGATGACATCCAAAAGAGTCTCTAGGTGCCTCAGGTCCTCAGGCAAACCTTTCACATTATTTGAAATTAAACATTAAACATGGTTTATGAGCTAGATTGTGAGCAGGTAGGGTTCTGTCTGTATATTTCCTGATGCACCTGACTTACTAATGTAGCCTAGCAATGGAACTTTGAAAGGTTTTCAGTCATTTGTCAGAATAGGGGTTTTTTTTTTTCAACCTATAATCTACAAATTAGATCTAGCAAGTAATTTCTTATAATTAGGATATGAGTTTTTAGCACAGTAATTTCAGTATAGAACATTTTTCTTTTAATAGTATTATTCTTCTCCCTTAAGAATTGGAATTATTTTTTTCAGATGTAATTTTAAGTTAATATTAAATAAGTATGTCTTGACAATGTGAGTTGGCAAATATTGGACTAGTTGTTGAAAAAAGTTTATAACTTGTTTGTTTACAAGTCTGCTCTCCAGAACAGCATAGGTATAGTTTTAAAATGACAGTAGGATAGAAGAGATTATTTTAGTGATCCTTTTCTGCTCTTTAACTAAAATTTTAATTTAAATGGTCTGTTTCCATTTTGAGAAAGCATGATATTGTTTCTCCTAACTGTATTTAATTCAGAAAACTTAAGCTTTTTCTTCTTAAGTGGAATTATAAAATAAAGCCTTTAACCAGTGAAAAGAGCAATTAAATATGAATATTTGAATTCTGACAAAAAGGATAGCATGAACTCTTTTTTTGAAGCATGTAATCTAATGTTTTGACAGTCACACAAACAAATATTTGCACCAAAGTGTGTTAGGGGCTTTAATAGAAACATGCCAGGAATAACAGACTCACTGAGGAAAGTGTTGTCAATTCTCTACAAAACATTCCCTCCACCTCTGGGCCTTAGAGGCCTGGTTCTCGCTCAAGGAAACGGGCTCCTCTGTTGTCCTGTCCAGTGCTGCTTACTTGTCCATTGGCGAGCCTGGAATATGGCCACGCTGGCTCTCCATTGCCACGTCTACACCATTACCTTTTTTTCTTCCCCTTTGAAAAGAACTTTTTTTTTTTTCCCTAGCAGGAGTTTACAGGTTTAATGCAAAAAAAAATAAAGAAAGAAAGAAAAGAAATTGGGAAGTATACACTCATACACCATTATCTGTAAGTGCCAGCAAGTTGCTGCTAACAATGTGATGTTAGTCCATCCAGATTTTTCTCTGTGCATGTGTGGTTTCCTCTGCTGTGTGCAAGCTTTCTAGGATAATGTAGTCCAACTTATTTATTTTTGCTTTTGTTGCTTTTGCTTTTGGTGTCAGATTCGGAAAATTATCGCCAAGACCTGTGTCAAGGAGCTTACCACCGAAGTTTTCCTCCAGGAGTTTCGTGGTTTCAGATTTTACGTTCAAGTCTTTAAACCATTTTGAGTTAATTTTTGTGCGTGGTGTAAGAAAGTGGTCCGGTTTCATTCTTTTGCATGTGGCTGTCCAGTTCTCCCAACACCATTTCTTGAAGAGACTGTCCTTTCCTCCTTGTATATTCTTGGCTCCTTTGTCCTAAGTTAATTGACCATAGAGGCATGGGTTTATTTCTGAGCTCTTTATTCTGTTTCATTGATCCATGTGTCTGGTTTCACGCTGATATCATACTGTTTTAATTACTACAGATTTGTAATATAGTTTGAAACCAGGGAGCATGATGCCTCCAGCTTTGTTCTTTCTCAAGGTTGCGTTGGCTATTCTGGGTTTTTATGGTTCTATACAAATTTTAGGATTATTTGTTCTATTTCTTTGAAAAATGCCATTGGAATTTTAATAGAGGTTGTGTTGAATCTGCAGATTATTTGGGGTAGTATGGACATTTTAACAATATTCTTTCAATCCATGAGCATGGCATATCTTTTCATTTATTTCTGTTGTCTTCAATTTCTTTAATGTCTTGTAGTTTTCAATATATGGGTGTTTCATCTCCTTGGTTAAATACATTCCTAGGTATTTCTTTTCTTTTGATGCAATTGTAAATGGGACTTTTTTTTTTAATTGCTCTTTCTGATAGTTTGCTATTAGTATATAGAAATGAAGCAGATTTTTTTGTGTGTTGATTTTGTATCCTGCAGCTTTACTAAATTTGTTTATTCTAACAGCTTTTTGGTGGAGTCTTTAGGATTTTCTATATATAACATCATGTCATCTGGAAGTAGTTACAATTTTCCTTCTTCTCTACCAATGTGGATACCCTTTATTTCTTATTCTTGCTTCATTTTTCTGGCTAAGACTTCCAGTACTATGTTGAATAAAAGTGTTGAGAGTGGCCATCCTTGTCTTGTTCCTAATGTTAGGAACAAGTTGAGTATGGTGTTAGCTGTGGGCTTTTCGTATATGGCCTTTGTGATCTGGAGGTAGATTTCCTCAGTGTCCACTTTGTTGTAAGTCCTTATCATGAATGGATATTGAAGTTTGTCAAGTGCTTTTCTGCATCTATTGAGATGATCATAAGATTTTTTTTAAGATTTTATTTATTTATTTGAGAAAGAGAGCACGAGCTGGGGCAGGGGAGAGGCAAAAGGAGAGGGGAAGGATCATATGATTTCTATCCTTCATTTTGTTAATGTGGTGTATCACATTGACTGGTTTGTGGATTTTATTTGGGTCCTTTCTCTTTTTCTTTTTGATAAGTCTGGCCAGGGGTTTATCAATCTTATTAATTCTTTCAGAGAACCAGCTCCTACTTTCATTGATCTGTTCTACTGTTCTTTTGGTTTCTATTTCATCGATTTCTGCTCTGATCTTTATTATTTCTCTT
>NW_027694352.1:0-354 GCF_054177405.1 Leptonychotes weddellii | reverse complement strand
GGTCCAAGGCCATCTGATGCACGTTAAAAAGGAGCAGGAGGGGGAGGTGTGGAGGGAGCTGAGCTGTTTCAGAAGCTGGAGCCCAGCACGCGGAGAGGCCAGGCCAGGGTGAGGGCAGGCAGCCGTCCTCGTACATCCACACCCTTCAGGGCCACAGGACAAATCGACAAGCACTGATGAAACACTCTGTAGGAGTTACAAGCTCAGCTTGGCATCTGTTGAAATGCAAACACTGGAGGAAGCGCGTGCATGTTGGTTAGCTCGTGCCAAGCAGGAAGGCAGAGCTCAAGAAAGGGCTGGATCTTGAATGCTGGCTGGACATAATTTATCCCTGGAAACCAAGGGATTCATGGC
>NW_027694351.1:0-354 GCF_054177405.1 Leptonychotes weddellii | reverse complement strand
TTTTTTTTTTTAAAGATTTTATTTATTTATTTGAGACAGAGAGAATGAGAGACAGAGAGCATGAGAGGGAGGAGGGTCAGAGGGAGAAGCAGACTCCCCGCCGAGCAGGGAGCCCGATGCGGGACTCGATCCCGGGACTCCAGGATCATGACCTGAGCCGAAGGCAGTCGCTCAACCAACTGAGCCACCCAGGCGCCCCGCGAAGTGGAAAATTTCTATACGCCACGGGCTGCTCAAGGACACTCAAAAGTGGGAATGATATACCTGCTCATGCCAAGGGTCCAGTCCACTTACAGTTCCACTGAGGAACACACAGAAGCCAGGAGTAGCTGAGGGTGCATGGCTGGGTGCAGA
>NW_027694350.1:0-354 GCF_054177405.1 Leptonychotes weddellii | reverse complement strand
TTTTTTTAAAGATTTATTTATTTATTTGAGAGAGCGAGAATGAGAGAGAGAGAGTACATGAGAGGGGGGAGGGTTAGAGGGAGAAGCAGGCTCCCCGCCGAGCAGGGAGCCCGATGTGGGACTCGATCCCGGGACTCCAGGATCATGACCTGAGCCGAAGGCAGTCGCTTAACCAACTGAGCCACCCAGGCGCCCCTATTTCTACTTTTTAAAAGGTTTTTCTGTTGTTCTTTTATTGGGTTTTAGATTTCACTGATAATTTCATTTTCTCTGCTTTTCTAGGAAATGTATTTATAACTGTCTATTTTTCTTCAAGCACTTTTTTTGACTGTACTCCCTGTGTTGTTTTTTTTT
>NW_027694349.1:0-354 GCF_054177405.1 Leptonychotes weddellii | reverse complement strand
TAGCGGGGCAGTGGGTACATTAGCCTTGACTGAACGTGTGAACACTTCTGCGACCCTCCAAATGTCCGTCCTTGGTGGTGCCCTCAGGCGAGAGGAGATCCCTGAGCGCAGCAGGTGTGAATTTCGCTCCACTCTGGACAAATGCAAAGAAAACGCAATATGAGAAAATTTCCTAGGGAGAGAAAGCGGGCCGTGTATGGTAGTGACTTCTTGGGGCCTTTGGCTTTGCGTTGCTTTGCTAGGACAGAAAGGAGGAATTAGCAGAGAGAACAGTTGGAGGGTAGGAGCCAGAGATGGGAGGAGAGTATCTTGGTGGCAGGAGGACAGGGAAATGAGTTTGGGTGGGGCTCCTGC
>NW_027694348.1:0-354 GCF_054177405.1 Leptonychotes weddellii | reverse complement strand
GTCCTACCTTCCAGTAAGTGGTGGCTTTTCTGTTCAGAGAGTTGTTGCTATTCTTTTCTTCGATCTCCTGTTGAGTTCATAGGTGTTCAGAATGGTTTGATCCCTATCTAGCTGAATTCCTGGGACCAGACGAAATTTAGGTCTCTTACTCCTCCGCCATCTTCCTACCCCCCTTTCTGTTTTTTGGAATAGTTTGAGAATAGGTACTAATTCTTTTAAATGCTTGGTACAATTCATCTGTGAATCCATCTGGTCCTGGACTTTTGTTTGTTGGAGGTTTTTTATTACCAATTTGATTTCATTACTAGTACTTGGACTGTTCAGATTTTCTATTTCTTCCTGATTCAGTTTTGG
>NW_027694347.1:0-354 GCF_054177405.1 Leptonychotes weddellii | reverse complement strand
CACCGCGGCTGCCTGGGTCTCCAGGGCCCTCCACCTGCTGAGAATCCTCCATCTGCCCGCGCTGAGGCCAGACCAGGAGTCCACAGGGCCAACAGCCGCAGCCAGAGCCGCCCTCCTACCGTCCTGAGTCAGGTGACTTAGAAGGATGGCCAGATTTAGCAAGCTTCACATGGGATATACTCAAACTGGAAACGTATTCATTGTTTGTCTGGAACTCACATGTAGCCGGGGGTCCCATCTGCATGGGGCGGGTGTGGGGAGGAGTGTGCCAGTCCCAGAGGCACCTGATGGGCCGGCCTTCCCATGCACAGCCCATCCTGGGGGCCGTGAGCATATGCACCCATCCTCCCGTTG
>NW_027694346.1:0-354 GCF_054177405.1 Leptonychotes weddellii | reverse complement strand
TATTTTCCTTTCCTTACTCCTAACCCCTGCCTGAGATGGGCCTCCTCTCTAGAAAAACCCACATTCCCCCTCATGGTTTTCCCAGCTCCCTCATCAACTGTCTCCCTCCTTCCCCAGCTTCTCCTACCCAGCCCCACCCTGGTCAGCCCAGCCTCCTCACTGGTCCACCAGCACCCTCGGCTTATTCTCGAAGGCACGGCCATGCCTTTCTTCATCTGCAAAACAACCAGATTTGACCAGACTTTGCTTTGCTTCCTGGGACCTCAGGTTTCAGAGGAAAAAAACAATGGTGGACTTGTTTGTTTCTTCAGTTGGCCCTCAGATCCTGACTCGCAGGGCTGGGGGGTGAGTGGG
>NW_027694345.1:0-354 GCF_054177405.1 Leptonychotes weddellii | reverse complement strand
GGTCCAAGGCCATCTGATGCACGTTAAAAAGGAGCAGGAGGGGGAGGTGTGGAGGGAGCTGAGCTGTTTCAGAAGCTGGAGCCCAGCACGCGGAGAGGCCAGGCCAGGGTGAGGGCAGGCAGCCGTCCTCGTACATCCACACCCTTCAGGGCCATAGGACAAATCGACAAGCACTGATGAAACACTCTGTAGGAGTTACAAGCTCAGCTTGGCATCTGTTGAAATGCAAACACTGGAGGAAGCGCGTGCATGTTGGTTAGCTCGTGCCAAGCAGGAAGGCAGAGCTCAAGAAAGGGCTGGATCTTGAATGCTGGCTGGACATAATTTATCCCTGGAAACCAAGGGATTCATGGC
>NW_027694344.1:0-354 GCF_054177405.1 Leptonychotes weddellii | reverse complement strand
TCCTTTGTTCGTTGACTTTATTTCTTAAATTCCTCATATGAGTGAAATTACATGGTATTTTTTTAATTTTTTTTTAAATTTTATTATGTTAGTCACCATACAATACATCATTAGTTTTTGATGCGGTGATCCACGATCCATTGTTTTCGTATAACCCCCAGTGTTCCATGCTGTACGTGCCCTCCTTAATACCCATCACTGGGCTAACCATTCCCCCCTCCCCGCTCCCCTCTAAAACCCTGTTTGTTTCTCAGAGTCCACAGTCTCTCATGGTTCATCTCTCCCTCCGATTTCCGCCCCCCTTCATTTTTCCCTTCCTTCTCCTAATGTCCTCCATGCTATTCCTTAAGTTCC
>NW_027694343.1:0-354 GCF_054177405.1 Leptonychotes weddellii | reverse complement strand
CGGGCACGCTGGTGCCGATGCCCTGGGAAGTTCCCTTATTAGCATGACCCAGGGCACCTAAGACCATGTCCGTGGTCCATGAGCAGGGCAGGGAGAGCAGAAAAAGAGGAAGCTTCCCTCCTTTAAGGGCAACACCTACTACCTCATTCCCCATGACCATAATGGCCGGAATGTAGTCACACGGAGAAGGAAACCTCAGGGGAGGCTGGTGAATGAATCTATTTTCAATCTGAGTGACCATGTGCTGACATGAAATTGTGAAGACAGAAATCCTGCTTTCCCTTTACAACATGAATGTCAAGTCTAACCATCCTACTTCCTTTCCTCTCACTCCAACTGGGAGACCCGAGGAGG
>NW_027694342.1:0-6695 GCF_054177405.1 Leptonychotes weddellii | reverse complement strand
AGCCAAACTATGGAAAGAGCCTAGATGTTCATCAACAGATAAATGGATACAGAAGATGTGGTATATATACACAATGGAATATTATGCAGCCATCAAAAAAATGAAATCTTGCCATTTGCAATGACGTGGATGGAACTAGAGGGTATTATGCTAAGCGAAACAAATCAATCAGAGAAAGATAAGTATCATATGATCTCACTGATATGAGGAATTTGAGAAACAAGACAGATGATTATAGGGGAAGGGAGGGAAAAATGAAATAAGATGAAACCAGAGAGGGAGACAAACCATAAGAGATTCTTAATCTCAGGAAACAAATTCAGGGTTGCTGGAGTGGAGGGGGGTGGGAGGAAAGGGGTGGCTGGGTGATGGACACTGGGGAGGGTATGTACTATGGTGAGCGCTGTGAATTGTGTAAGACTGATGAATCACAGACCTGTACCCCTGAAACAAATAATACATTATATGTTAATTAAAAAATTAAAAAAATAAGTCAAAGTATAAAATAAATATCAAGTCCATACTAATATAAATGATTAAACAATAAATGGGTGAGAAGACCAATTTTACATGCAAAAAAACTCCAAATAATGTATGCAGATATTCCACCCTCAAGGAGGTGGAGAATAACTCCACTCCTTAAAGATGGACTGTCCATAATGACTTTCTAATGAAGAATACAATATGGATGGGGGGAGTAACTTTATGGTGTAGGAACCTGACAAACACTACCTCAGTCTAGGTATCAAACTCAACATCAACAGTCATAAATTATGTGACAGCACACACCCTTTATATGATACAATAAGAATGGCACTTTACCTCTATAGTCTTTGCCTAAAAAGCCATAACCCCAGTCTAATTATGAGAAAAAAAATGTCAGACAAATCCCAACTGAGGGGCAGTGTACAAAATGTCTGTCGAGTACTCCTCAAAAGTATCAAGGTCATAAAAAACAAGGAAAGTCAGGGTGCCTGGGTGGCTCAGTGGGTTAAGTGTCTGCCTTCAGCTCAAGTCATGATCCTGGGGTCCTGGGATCGAGCCTGCATTGGGCTCCCTGCTCAGCAGGGGGTCTGCTTCTCCTTCTGCCCCTCCCCTGCTTGTGCTCTCTCTCTAATAAATAAATAAAATCTTTAAAACAACAAAAACAACAATAAGTAAAGTCTAAGAAACTGCCACACAGCAGAGGAGCCTAAGGGCACATGACAGCTAAATGTAATTTGGTATCCTGGATAGGATCCTGGAACAGAAAAATGACAGTGGGTCAAAGATAAGGAAATCTGAATAAACAATAGAGTTTAGTTAGTAATAATATATCAATATCAGTTTATTAATTATGAAAACATGCCATCATAATGTAAGATATTAGTAATAAGAAAAACTGGGTGTGGGGTATTAGAACTATTCTTTTTGATTTTTATAAATCTTAAGCTACCACAAAATTAAAAAGTTATTTAAATAAATAGGGGTATCAGACAAACCCAAATAGAAACAAATTCTGCAAAATATTTGTCAATGTCATGAAAAACTAAGAAAAACTCTGAAACTGCCACAGATCAGAGGAGACTAAGGAAACCTGACAATTTAAAACAATGTGAAATCCTGGGTTGGATCATGGAACCAAAAAATAAAAGATACCAGTGAAAAAACTGGTAAAATCTGCCCCCCGCCCCAAAAGTCTATGGCTTTGTTACTACCATGGTATTGATGTTAATTTCTTAGTTTTGACACATGTACCATGATTGTGTAAGATGTTAGGGAAAGTTGGGTGAAGGTATATGAGAACTATCTGTACTATCTTTGTAACTTTTCTGTTTCTTTTTTTTTTTTTTAAATAGGTGAACCATGAGGAAAAACAGATATATGCTGACTAAAAGCAAGGTATACCACTTTCATTTGGCCAATAGAAATATAAAGTTGCCATCACTGGAACTCACATGTTTTCAAGAAGGAAATGATCGCCAAGAGCTTAAGGAAGACTGCCCAAATCAGTGATTCTCTAATGGGGATGGGGAAGTATAATAATCTGGATAATTAATGTTATGTTAGCATTTGTCTGGGGATAGTTCAGACCAAAGCTCAGGGAATTCTGATTTCCTTAGAACTCTTGGTGACAAAAACACCTCTCTTAACAATCTCAACAAGAGTGGTCTATTTCAGGCATTGGTGTTAAAAATGGGAAACAACAGTTAATGAGATCTCTTTTCCTACATGATCCAGTGATCTGCTCTTGCCACACACAGGAGGCCTAGGAGCTATTCCCTCATGAACATAAGAAGAACAGGTCTTATCTTGCTGGCCATTTAGAAGGCCAGGCCCTGCAGGATACCCACAAACAGCCAAGATCCAGTGGGGACTGGGAAGAGTTTCTGATCCTTGCTTGGCTGAGCTACTTCTACTTTTCCCAAGGTAGCTAGAAAGAGGTTTCCTGGAATTGTTTATTAGGATGCCAGGAGGTCAGCCAGAGTTCTCAGTCCCAAAAGTCATTCATTTCTCCTCCCTTCCTAGAGTAACAATACCATATGTTGCCCTCACAGAGCTGCTCACATACTAAACACCTGTCACTTGCTAGCTACAGTGCTGGATGCTGGGGAGGAGGGAGCAGATTCTGAAAAAAAATATAATAACAGTGATGAGAAGGAGAAGGACAACACTGATAACAAATTTGTGAGAGCACATATTAATAACAGATCAAGTCTTATGATTTCATCCTTACAGTAACTCAGTAAGATAGGTTATATTGTCTCCATTTTACAGGTGAGAAAATGATTTCTTCCTCCAGGAAACTGATGATTAAAGTAGTTTGCCTAAAGTCAACCAGTAGTTAAAACCATCAAAGTAGTTTCCTGTAGACCTAGAATCAAAACCCAGTTCTGTCCCTTATTAGCTGTGTGACCTTGAACAACTAATGTCATCTCTTTGTCAAGTGGTCAATAAACAGAGGATAAAATCGGCACAAATTTATTGAGTGTGTTGGTCCATTAATGTTATCTGCCACCAGTGTGGGGGTGGGAGGGGCCTCATGTGTACTCAGAACTTGCCAAACTGCGCCAGGTGCCTTACAGGTATGAACTTATTTTTTCCTCCCAATGCAACATCAGATAAGGACTTATTGTTTTACTGATGAGGAAATGCATTCAAAGAGGTTCAATTAACTATCCAAAGGTCACCTGGCAAGTAAGTGGTCTAGCAGGAATTTGAGTTCAGCTCTATCTACCCTAGTACCCTGAGCCAACCATTCTGTCAACCAGCTGCCACCCACTCAACATTCCAGAAACTCCAGACAGCTCAGTTTCTTCTAGGTAACATATTTCTCATTTTAACTGAAGGCTTAACCCAAAAGATTCACTGTTAGTGGTATAAATTTATGGCTAAGGGAGTCTCAGTTGAAATAGGTGGGCCCTTTCATCACTGGTAGCAAGTACCTTGGAAAGCAGAGTCTTCCTTGGGAGGCCAGAGTGCACTCTGAGAAGAGGAAGTATGGAAGTAGACAGGAGAGGGGAGAAAGAACGTATAAGACGTCTGAAGGCTCGGGAAGGAGCTTCTTTTGGATTCAGAAGCAAACCTACAATTTATCCAACTAACCTTGCCTTTGGCTGAGCCCTTACCAACAAGGCCATGCTTTCTGGGCCTCAAAGCAATTTAGGGTAAGGACAAGAATGCTAAGTGGATTCCAATCACTAAGCCAACCTCAAGTACTGTTAGTAGCTGCTGGGGAAGTTGTATTAAGGAGGATCATGGGATTACCCAGGCTCAGCTGACAGGGAGAAAAAAGTCTTGGTTCATTAGTAATTTCTGCCAAAAGTTTGGGAGTGGGAAAAGCCTCACATATGCCCAGAATTTGCCATTCATGTTTTAGGGGATATTACAGCCTGGGCATACTCTGCAGAAGTTGACTGGGTTCAGGTCCAGGTAGGAAACCAAAATGTCCCAATGGCACCCTGCTTCCACCTACCTACCTCACAAACTATGGCAAAACAGCATTAGCAACAAGAAAGGACGTAATTTTAACTTCTGGTTTTAATTATTTTGAAAAGAGAAGCAGGCCACACATGCCAAGACCCCTTAGGAAGAACTAAAAACCAAAGAGATTCAGTCCAGCTAGAGGAGGGGGAGGGAGGAGTTCCAGCCAATTAGCCTTCCTTTGTGACATGGTCACCATTCACCCCACCCTCCAGATGCCTTAATAACACTCATGTGTGAACGGGACCTCAGGAGAGGGGAAAAAGTGGTGAGCCAAACCTCAAGAGTGAAGAAGGAGGAAAAAAAAAAAAGCAAAATATGGAATTTCAGCTCAAAGCTCAACCATTGAATGTCTTAACTGCTGTCATTATTTTTTGTAGAGCCCTCACTGGGCTTTCCTGACCACCAAGAACTTGGCCTCAGAGCTTCAGGGCCCATGTTTTCTATCTGAGGCCTTGCTACTGCCTTGCCAAACAGGTTCAACCTACTGTCTCAAAGTCTAAAATCTTCCACCTCCAACCTCCCCAAGTGGGTCAAACTTTCCATGGCTAGACTATAAAAGGGGAAGCAGTCCTACTGTTTCCTTTAATAAGCCATTTTTACAGGGTGCCAAGTGCCCTTTAAGGAGCCCAGAAGCCCAAGCAGTCTCCTGGGTTCCAGAAACTCCAGCCTAGCCCAGAAGTAGCAGAAGGCAGAGACCCAGACCTAGACCCAGTAAAATTAGTCTACAGGGAATCTGCTTGGTTTAGGCTATCAGGAGAGGTGTGGGATGCTGGATTACTGTTAGCATTGATTTAAGGCTCTGCTAGGTCCTTGCAGGAATGAGCCCAGTCTTTCCAGGGTGGTGGCCCTAGAGAGGAAATTTCTATCATCTGTCTTCTAAGAAAGGTGGAATCTGTAATATAGAGAGCCCTTTTGCTCTATTGAGCATCTTGATGGTTTTGGATTCACAAAGGTGAACATGAAGCAGAGTTTGAAGTGGAAGAAAACTGAATGGCCCTATTTAATAGAAGAAGAAAAATGTGGAGTTTGGGAAACAATCCAGAACAGACGGTGAAAGGGGCCAGAAAAGGAGATGACCTGCAGCTAGGGCAAAGCACCCAGTGCCCAGTCCTGGGGCTTGGGGGAAGAGTGATATCATCTGATGTTCAATTTGAAGTTATTTGCTTTTTGACGATGTAAACTGTACTTCTATCCCCCAACCACATCTCAATAATTTCAGTAAAATCTAGTAAATATATACACAGCTTTACGTTAAGTGAGGCTTTTGTGCAAACACAGGGAAGTCCAGAGTTTCACTACTCATTCAATGAGGAAAAGAGATAGCTTGCGTGTGTTGGCAAACTCAGGTTGCAGGGGTTAAGGACCAAGGTGACACTGGGTTCAAACCCTAAGAATTGATTAAATCTTACAGTGTTTTCTCCACTTTATTCTAAGTAGAAAGTAAATTGGATTGATAGTCTTCTACTTTTCCAATTTTCTTCTCTATAATTAAGACGTGTTAGGACACTATAGAGAAGTGGTAAAAAAATATATAAAACTTAAGATTTAAATAGATATGGGTCTGAATTCCAGCTCCACTTTACTATGTGATTCTAAGCTTCAGTTTCCTAATCTATTAAATGGGAGTAAAGAATGTATTCCTTAACTATGTGCAATGTTTGTCACTGTAAGTGAGGCACAGTAACACTCAGTGAATGGTGGTTGATCTTGTTCATCTGTTGGTGCTAACGATGAGCACGATGATGATGAAGACCACACTGACAATGACTATTCCTGATTGTAGAGCTCCTCTAGTTAGGCAGAGGAAAAAAGGTCTGGCCAAGTAGATTTTTTAAACAAAAGAAAATAAATCTTGTAAATATGCTCTAGTGGTTGTCATTGGACCATGAAGTGAACAGGAAATAAACCTTATTATGCTTGTCATTGAGATGGAAGATTGTTTCTTATCACAATTAGTCTATATGCACTAATGCAGACACCATTCCACACTAGCCAAGTTTGGTGGGGATATTAAAAGGAAGGAGGTTGGTGAGTTGGGTATGAATTTATACAAAGAGACAAGTGAATGATGACCTCTGTGCAAAGTCTTATCAAATTAAATGTATTACACTTGGCCTTTTCCTCATGCTATCTAATATTTCCCATAACTATGAGGTCCCAAGGGGATTATTCTTCTCCTGGGGAGATATATTACACATATATATATATATATACACACACACACACATATATATGTATATGTATATATGTACAGTATATATATAGTATATGTATATAGTATATTCACACACACACATTATATAGTCTTTTTCCCAATTTGCATTTAATTTCTTTTTTTAAAAAAAATTTTTATTTTATTATGTTATGTTAGTCACCATACAATACATCATTAGTTTTTGATGTAGTGATCCACTATTCATTGTTTTCATATAACACCCAGTGCTCCATGCAGTATGTGCCCTCCTTAATACCCATCACCGGGCTAACCCATCCCTCCAACCCCCTCCCCTCTAAAACCCTCAGTTTGTTTCTCGGAGTCCAGAGTCTCTCATGGTTCGTCTCCCCCTCCGATTCCCCCCCTTCATTTTTCCCTTCCTTCTCCTAATGTCCTCCATGCTGGTCCTTATGTTCCACAAATAAGTGAAACCATATGATAATTGACTTTCTCTGCTTGACTTATTTCACTTAGCATAATCTCCTCCAGTCCCATCCATGTTGATGTAAAAGCT
>NW_027694341.1:0-354 GCF_054177405.1 Leptonychotes weddellii | reverse complement strand
TCTTGAAATTCTACCTGTTTTTGCCTCATGTAATTTGACCCTCTCTTGTTAGATCCACATGCATTATTTTTATGTCTTCTTGTTAGATCCACATGCATATTTTTATGTCTTCTTGGGAGACAGGATGGTACAGGGGGCTGGAGTTGGGTATTTCTCTCCCCTCACATGGAAAGCTAGGGCTCGCTGGAGTTGGGTATTTACCTTGACCCAAGTGAGTTAG
This sequence comes from Leptonychotes weddellii, assembly GCF_054177405.1. Taxonomy (NCBI): domain Eukaryota; kingdom Metazoa; phylum Chordata; class Mammalia; order Carnivora; family Phocidae; genus Leptonychotes; species Leptonychotes weddellii. The sequence goes on along the minus strand of NW_027694341.1, from coordinate 134 downwards.
GCTCTGATAAAACCCTAGCTGATTAGGGTCTGGTAAAATAGTTTCTTCTGAAGGCAAGCCTTGTTAAGAACAGAATGATCTGGCATTTTTCCTCCCTGACTGGAAGCATAAAGGGTTTTTCTTCAATATTTATC
>NW_027694340.1:0-354 GCF_054177405.1 Leptonychotes weddellii | reverse complement strand
ATGAACACGTGTATAACACCTATTACAGGATATGGAAAAAACGAAGTTATTACAACAGCAAAGATAAAATCACTCCCTAACTGAGGCCAGCACTGTTTATTTTTATTTTTTTAAATCTTATTATGTTATGTTAGTCACCATACATCACTGGTTTTTGATGCAGTGATCCACGATCCATTGTTTCCGTATAACACCCAGTGCTCCATGCAGTACGTGCCCTCCTTAATACCCATCACCGGGCTAACCCATCCCCCCACCCCCGTCCCCTCTAAAACCCTCAGTTTGTTTCTCAGAGTCCATAGTCTCTCATGGTTCATCTCTCCCTCCAATCCCCCCCCCATTTTTCCCTTCCTT
>NW_027694339.1:0-354 GCF_054177405.1 Leptonychotes weddellii | reverse complement strand
ATCGAGTCCCGCATCGGGCTCCCTGCTCGGCAGGGAGTCTGCTTCTCCCTCTGACCCTCCCCCCTCTCATGTGCTTGCTCTCTCTCATTCTCTCTCTCTCAAATAAATAAATAAAATCTTTAAAAAAAAATAAATAAAAATAAAAATACTTTAAAAAAAATAAAAATAAAAAAATAAAAAATAGTTTTTATGCCATCTTTAATTTTAGCATTGGCTTTAATCACAGCCTGGACCCCACTGCTGCTCTTCTCCCTCCTCCTGACATTTTACTAATCCATATCTTTTCTTCTGGCCCTTTCCCAAGTATATATTCATGATACCTGCCTCTTGAAAGTCTGTAACTGCTTTTGTTCT
>NW_027694338.1:0-354 GCF_054177405.1 Leptonychotes weddellii | reverse complement strand
TGTATAATACAGTGATTCAGCAGTTCTCTGTATTACTCATTGCTCATCATGGTAAGTGTACTCTTTAATCCCCTTCAACTAGCTCATCCACCCCCCCATCCACCTCCTCTGTTTGTTCTCTCTAGTTAAGAATCCTTTTTTGGCTTGTCTCTCTCTTTTTTTTTTGTTTTGTATTTCTTTCTTAAATTCCACATTTGAGTGAAATCATATGGTATTTGGCTTTCTCTGACTGACTTATTTCATGTAGCATTATACTCTCTAGGTCCAACCAGGTCATTGCAAATGGCAAGATTTCATTCTTTTTGATGGCTGAGTAATATTCCATTGTGTATATATATATACATATATATATGT
>NW_027694337.1:0-354 GCF_054177405.1 Leptonychotes weddellii | reverse complement strand
TTGTCCTGTACTCATGCTTCATGTGTTGATGGGAGATACAACGTCTACAGGATGAGATGAAGTGAGGTGAATGAGGTAAGCATCATGACACAGTATTAGGCTAGCAGAGGCCTCTGAACAGTATGTTAGGAGGATCATCATCTGCTTCCCGACTATGGTGGATAGGGGCAACTAAAGCCAGGAATAAATGGGGGAGGACCGTAAATGGTAAAGCGTATTGCTACATAATGTCAAATTCATTTCCAAAATGGCCATATCAACTCACAGGCCACAGACAAGTTATAAAACTGCTATTTTAAGCTTACCTCCCTTACCAGTCCAGGGTGTTGCAATTTCATTATAATTAAATAAGTA
>NW_027694336.1:0-354 GCF_054177405.1 Leptonychotes weddellii | reverse complement strand
TTCCGGCCCGCATTTGCGTGGGACCCGCCCTTCGGGCCCTCCCTTCCGGCCCGCATTTGCGTGGGACCCGCCCTTCGGGCCCTCATTTGCGTGGGACCCTCCCTTCGGGCCCGCCCTTCCGGCCCGCATTTGCGTGGGACCCACCCTTCGGGCCTGCCCTTCCGGCCCGCGTTTGTGTTGGGGCCTCACTTAGGGGCTTTTATTTCCGTCTTGTTTCAGGATCACACGTACGTCGGGACCTCGCTTTTACGACATGGTCCTCACCGGAGGGGAGGGGGCGCAAGAACCTCATTTCTGTCAGTTCGCTCTGCCGTCGGGCCCCGCGGACGTCGGGCCCTCATTTACGACAGGGCC
>NW_027694335.1:0-354 GCF_054177405.1 Leptonychotes weddellii | reverse complement strand
GATGCATCTTGGGTTGGTTTTATAGATTCCCTCTGAGAAGTTATACTTCCTTTCTCCTAAAAAATATTTTAGGAGCATCTCATTATTGTCTCCTTGCAATGCCCAGAAATCTTTAGGAACAGTTGTAATCAACAGAAGTAGATGGAAAAGTTGAGAATGTCACCATTATAAGTCCCTAGCAAGCTTGATAACATGAGTGAGGGCTTGTAGGTAATAATGAACCATGTGGGTGAAGAACTTAAGAAGACCAGTGTGGTGATATGAAGAATTCTTAATCTCAGGAAACAAACTGAGGGTTGCTGGAGTAGTGGGGGGGGCGGGTGGGGTGGGAGGGATGGGGTGGCTGGGTGATAG
>NW_027694334.1:0-354 GCF_054177405.1 Leptonychotes weddellii | reverse complement strand
TGGAATCCAAAAGGAAACTTACCACCAGTAGCTGAAAACAGTTTATACTGGAACTATGTGGATGGAGTCAGGCTGTCTCCTTGTTATCTGAATAAGAACTTCAGGAAAGAGAACTTCTAGAAGTTTCAGTATTTGTTCTCGGTCTTTTTTTTTTCCCCAAAGATACTTGGTGAGTATCTCCATGAAGGAACTGTAAGAAACTCAGCCCCTCTCCCAAACCCCGGTCTCTCCTGGAGACTCCCTCATCCTAGTGAATTTGATGAAGGTAATTAATCCAAAAAATTTCACCCTGGGGAAGAGGCTGGAGAGAAACATGAAAAGGTCGGAGGAAGAAATTTCATCCACAGGACTTTC
>NW_027694333.1:0-354 GCF_054177405.1 Leptonychotes weddellii | reverse complement strand
TGATGAATCTGGAATCTGTGAGATAGCAGAATCATTTACTGTGTTTAGATTAACTATTTCCATTTGCAATTGCAAACAAAACAGCTAAGGTTATGGCTGGTTTTATTTGCAGTATAGAGTCTCTAAATTTCTCTCTTGACCTTGATTTATCTTCCTAATATTTATATTCAAATGCTCTTCCTTTTTCAAAATAACTGAACTGCAAACTCATGGAGGGCAAAGTCATATTTGGCGGGTTACCTGTTGGACTGAACAACTCGAATACCATTCACTGCCTTTCTATCAAACCACAGCCCTGCAGGGAGTTACACTGGTCCGCCGATCTCTAGCCTTCTGAACCCTATAGACCACCAT
>NW_027694332.1:0-354 GCF_054177405.1 Leptonychotes weddellii | reverse complement strand
TGAGTTAACCTATTCTGAATATGGCTCTAGTTCTCAAAGTCAAGGAGAAGGACAATTAATGACCTGGAGTTTTGACTCAGTCATGATTCTTCTGTAAGGGAGAAAGAGCCTTTTTTTCACTCTCTTATCTGACTGGGACATGGAAATTAAATAATGGACAAACTAACAAGAGAGAAGCATACAAAGTTTATGTGATGTTGATATTTTTTATGTGACATAGAGGGCTTCACAGGCAAGAAGTAAAAAACCACAAAAATCAGTTCAACTCAGGGGACGCCTGGGTGGCTCAGTGGTTAAGTGTCTGCCTTCAGCTCAGGTCATGATCCCCAGAGTCCTGGGATCGATCCCCAAATC
>NW_027694331.1:0-6696 GCF_054177405.1 Leptonychotes weddellii | reverse complement strand
GTACCTTGAAACCAGCCACCTGCGATATTCTGTTTGTAGAGATCCAGATCTATCTTCTTACATCTCAGGCTGATTTTGTGGGTGCTCAGAGTGGTCTGGTAGATATCCAGCTCAATTCCAGGGACCGGTTGGAATAAGGTCCCCTACTCTGCCGCTATCTTTTCCTCCTCATAAATCACCAACAAAAACGTTTCTTTTCAAAAGGCCAAAAATTATCAGCAGTAATCAAAATTGAAAAGTGGCTCTCAATCTTGTTTACCACACCTGCTTCCCAGAAAACAACTGAGGAATCTAGATTTGCTTCGGGCAATGAAAATTAACATAGGGCTCTTGTAATGTTACTTAAATATCTTTTTCCCAGAAGTCAAACACATAGTCAGACTATCTCAGAGAGGAGAAGACATGGGTGAATCTTTTGTGGAATATGAGTTTCAATTATTGTGTTATTTGTGGATTTTAAGAGTCAGATTTGTATGAGGGATTCCCTTAATAGAGTTCACATTTCTTTTGTTTTTGGTATTTCATGTTTTTAATTCCTAGTGGTTATTGGTTAAAATTCTTTTTTTTTTTTTTTTGCATCCTTTCAGACATAGAAACACAATACACATTGTCCAGATAAGAAACCAAAAATTGAGTAAAGATGCAGTTGAAAAATAGAATAAGGAAATAAGTGGAATAAAAATTGTAAAAATGTGTCTTTCTCAAAATACCCTATGTCATCTGGGTCTTTTTCCAATTATTTAAAAGTATTCCTTAGCATACAAAAATATTTCCAATTGATTTCATAAAGATAATATAGCCATGATATTGAAACTATTGTTCACTGTGTAATTCATCATTGAGCAACATTATACACATTATCTCATTATTTCACAACTCAACCATTAAGTATCAGATAATATTTTATGCATACCTTATGGATGAGAAAAGTAAGGTTTAAAGGGATTGAGAAACTTGTTAAGAGTATGAGTCAGTATGTCAACTTAGATATTCTTGATTTGAAAGATGAAATTCTTTCTCATTATACAACATTGTATTCCCATTTATCACAGCGGTTCATTCCTTCACTCTTGAAATTCTCTCTTTTCCTGATTTGTATGCTGCCAAACTCTTCTGGCTTTTTCTTTTTTTTTAATCTTCTCTGTTTCTTTTTTCTTTGCATTTTCACAGTTTCCTCTCCATTTCCTGCCCCTATAATGTTCATGTTCTCCAGGATTCTGTCTTTAACCTTTCTTTATTCTTATTGTATAAGCCCTTCCAGACCATCTCATCTCAATTATTATATTTTATTTATAGTCTTAGGATACAATTGTTAGGTATTTGCCAAGGATTATCACCCCTTTTTCCTTTTGTGTAGTTCTCCTTTTCCTCCCTATCTTAATACTTAAGAGGGCTTCCACTAAGTGATGATGCAATAAGCGTAAAAAGTCAAATTCTTGCTTTTGAATTTCAGAATGATCTCCTGAAAAATAAGAAATAGTGTTAAAAATATAAGCTATTGATTAGCAAAAAACAGATATTTTGTAGCTCTAAAAACAAGATCTTAAGGGAAATTAGCACAGAGATTATACCCTGAACAATACTGCATGAGACAATTGATAAAAAGCCTGCACTGCCCGTAACTAGTAAATAAAAATTCATTTGGTTGGAGTGAGAGGGAATTTCAGAAAGAAGAGAACTTAAACATGAATGAGTTCTTAAGATGGAATTAGAGAATCTGCCTCCTGGCTGACTGCTGTGTCATGGGTTAGTGAACAGAAAGTCTGGACAGAAATGGGGGCCTTCCAAGGGCAAAAAAAGGCTTGTTCCCAAGTCAAGCGTAGGCTTGTAATCCTGAGATTACAGCAATAGAAAGTACCATACAAATGTCCTCTGTGCCGGAATGATCCATAGAGTAGAGGTGGAAGCAAGACAGGTATAGCTAGTATGCAATGAAGTTGTTCTCAGTCTCACACTCTGGTCTCCTGATGTCTCAGAGAGGTGTGGGAAAAGATGTAAATGTTTCCCATGCCAGAAGACGCATGATAGCATACCTAAGGGATCCCTACATTGTGGACAAAGGGAAGGTACAGAGATTTGCATGATTTCTTGAAGCTGAGAACATCTTGGCAAAAAGCATCATGAATAGGTGACAACCAAAGGTGGGTGTGATAAACTGCAATATGGAAAATGGCAATAGAGGAGAGAGGACTTCCAACTAATCAGATAAATACTCTACATTGACACAACACAAGCCATCCAGTAAATAAGCTCTTGCATCAGGGAGGAAGGCAGAGGGGACTAAAACTAAATTAACAAGGTTTCCTTCCAAAGAGGCACCTAGCTACTTGCAGGTTGTTTAGGTGGCACTGTTGATCTTGGCTGCATTGGTTCATATGACTGGGTGTTGGCTGGCTATTGACTGATCTAGTATGGACTTGGCTGGAGTGTAATGGATGATACAGTTCTGCTCCATATCTCTCATCCTCTAGTAGGCTAGCTCAAGCGTGTTCTCGTGACAGTTGTATAAGGGCAAGAGAAGAAGCAGAAATGCACATGCTGATTTGCAATTCTCTGCAAACATCACACCTGCTAACACCCTGTTGGACAAAACAAATCACAGGGCTACATTCAGAATCAAGGCGTGGGGGAAATAGATTTCTTCTCTTCAGAGAGAAGAGCTAGGAATTAATGTGACTTATGGGCAATTCGGGGGTGGGGGGAGAGACTACAAAGAGTAATGAGAAATTGGAACCATTAAGTATTCATTCTACCATAGGAGGGAAAGGAAAGGATGGGTGGGTGAAACTGAAAGACCTGCCAGAAGTGGTAATACATACGGATTTAATTAAGGAATAAACTAATAAAAAACAGTGAACAGTTTCAGATGCAGAGATCAAAAATTTTTAATTTCCATCTCCCATTAGAAATCTAGATCTAGAGGAAATCCTCAGAATCATTCAGTTATCTCCTAATTAAATATCCATTAGGAGAAAATTCATATCCTCTGCCTCCCTCAGAGTTTTCATTGTCAATTTTTTCCTACATTAAACTGTCATTATTTGTTTCCTTTAAGTACATTCTTTTTCTCTGCTAAGCTAGGGAAAAGTAGCTTAGTAATCCTCCATTGACTCAAAAAACCATTTCCCTTCTTGATTGGCTACACCAGTTTTTTAGCTAGTCTATTTCCCAGCAATATCTATCTGAAAAACTTTGATCATTTATATAAGCTTGCCTAATACATAAAAAGAATCCCCCAAATCCTTTCTAGATGCAAGGAGAAAAATTAGTGTTAATATACCAATAAGAATTTGATCACTGCGATGAGAAGTTGAAAGATTACTTCCAGTCTTTCTTGGCATACTCCTCTTTACATAACCTAGGATCAAATTAACATATTAGTGGTCTCATTACCAGGCTGTTTATAAAACCTTAGGTCCAGTCTGGCTCCTGGATCCTTTCCTGTTGTCTTTATGCCCAGGCAGGCACTCCTCATCTTGACTGATACAATTTCTCCTGAAAAGGAGTGAGACATTGACTTAACCTTCCATTTTCAGATTCTAGTTCATTATAGGCGGCTGTGAACTTCATGCTGAATTACTTGTTCTATGACCCAAATTCTGAAGAAAAATAAAGGTTGGTATTATTTTTGATGGAGTTATCTCTTTCTTTAGAACAACTACTTCCAACCAATTTTAAAAGCACCACTTTCCCCATTTTCTGGAGCATAGTACCTTTGCTATACTTTCATCTTCCTTCAGGTACAGTCTTTCAACTCCAGTTGAGAAATGAGTGCCCTAAAATTGGCTTTTGTCTAGGGAAGGTGTATACTTTTTGAATTGTCTTTGTCTGATTTTGGTATTAGAGTAATGTGGCCTCATAAAATGAGTTGGGGAGTGTTCCCTCATTTTCTGTTTCTAGAAGAGGCTATCTAGAATTGGTATAATTTTTAAAATTTTTATAGAATTCACCAGTAATACCATTTGGGCCTAGAGACTTCCTTATTAGGGATGTAAAATATGGATTAAATAAATATCTTTAGTAGTTGTAAGACTATTTATGTTATCTATTTCATCTTGAGTGAGTTGTGAACAATTGTGGTTTTTGAAGAGTTGGTTCATTTCATATAAGTTTGTATATTTATGTGTATAGAATTGTTCATAGTATTCCTTTTATCTTTTTAAGTTATGGGTATCTGTAGCAATATCTTTTATTTTAATACTAATTAATTTGTAATTTATATTCTGTTTCTCTTATCATTCTTGCCAGAAATGCATCCCTTTTATTTTTTCAAAAAGCCAGCTTTTGATTTCTTTGATTTTTTTTCTGTTTTTTCATTGGTTTGTTTTATAATTTCAATAATTTTTGTACTTTTTAATTATTATTTCCTTCTTTTTTTGAGTTTATTTTGCTCCTATATGGTTAAACAGTGGGAAGACTGTAAGGAAAAAAATGGCAAATTAATCTTTTAGCTTGGTGGTACTTTAAATTATGATCTTGTTGGTAAATCTGCCTGCTATTACTTATCTTTCAGAGTCCTCAAATATCTGACCTATGTATTCTTCCTAGGATTTTGGTTGTATTCAATGAAAGAGAATGCAGGGTGCCTTTTTATTGGCTATTCAAACACATATTGGTGTTTCTGTTCATGATGTGATTTTCTTTTTTTTTTTTCTTTTAGATTTATTTATTTTTAGGGCGACAGAAAGAGAGAGAGAGAGCATGAGCAGGGGGAGAGACAGAGGGAGAGAGAGAGAATCCTCAAGCAGACTCCCAGCTGAGTGTGGAGCCCAACATGGGGCTTGATCCCAGGACCCTGAGATCATGACCTGAGCCGAAATCAAGAGTTGGACGTTTAACTGACTAAGTTACCCAGCCACTCCCATGATGTGATTTTCTAAAAATGAAACAAAGTGAATTCACAAAGTACCTGAATTCACATAAGTGCGTTCTAGGGAATATAGTATGTATTAAAACTACTTTTGTTAAATGTTTTACAAAGTTCTACAAAGATCTATACTCACATAATTACAAATAGGTTTTTTGGTCTATTTAAATATACAGGATAATGAATAAATATGAGAAAATATAACAGTTCTCCATTGTACAAGATTATCCTGGACAATCATTCTGAAAACTGAAAATGCCCTAAGATTTACAACATGCCCTCTTTAGGGCAGTACTGGGCCCACTGAAGTGCACTTCTCTATATCAGTGCTATTCAGTAAACTTTCTACAATAAGGAGCAAGATGGCGGAGGAGTAGGAGACCTAAATTTTGTCTGGTCCCAGGAATTCAGCTGGATAGGGATCAAAACCATTCTGAACACCTACAAACTCGACAGGAGATCAAAGAAAAGAATAGCAGCAACTCTCTGAACAGAAAAGCAACCACTTCTGGAAGGTAGGACATGGGGAGAAGTGAATCCGAGGCAATATTCAGGAAGATAGACAGCAGGGAGGGGGTCTCCGTCAGCCGCTACTGGCAAGTGATAGAGCAGCACAGCACAAAATCAGAACTTTTAGAAGTCGGCTCCGCTCAGGGATGTTGCTCCAGTGGCTAAGCGGGGGGTGGAACCCTCGCTGGGATAGTGTGGTCTCAGGACCCTTGGGGTCACAGAAAGACCAGGGGTGCCTGAGTGCAGCAGAGCTCCCAGGTGTTGGAGCAGGGAAGCCGGCTACAGAGGTGGAGCCCAGGCGCGGGCTCTCAGCTCGGGGTTGCCATAAACCATGATCTGAGGCACAGTTGGGCCCTTGCTCTTCCAGGAGGGACCCAAAAAGTGGCAGATCCGGGGAGACTCCCCTTCCTCCCCCGGGAGGAGCAGTGCAGGAGCTCACCGCAGGGATCTGCTGGTTTGGAGACTCCAAACGGGTAGTGTGGCAGAGATAGAAATGCTCGGTCACAGGCCAGGTGAGCACGGAGTGAGGCTGGAGACCGGGAGACAGGAGTGATTGACTGCTTTTCTCTGGGGGCTCACTGAGGAGTGTGGCCCCGAGTTCTCTGCTCCTCCGGGGCGGAGATTAGGAGGCTGCCATTTTCACTCTTGTCCTCCAATGCTGTACAGAAAGCCTGCAGGGAACAAAAGCTCCCGAGAGCAAGCCCGAGCAGATTACTTAGCACGGCCCCGGCAAGGGCGGGGCAATTCGCACCCGGCAAAGACATTTGGGAACCATGGCAACAGGCCCCTCCCCCAGAAGATCAGCAAGAACAGCCAGCCAAGACCAAGTCTACTGATCAATGAGAACGGCAGAACTCCAGAGCTAGTGGAATACTCCACATAGAATCCATGGCTTTTTTACCATGATTCTTTAGTCTTTCAAAGTTAATTTTTTTTAACTGTTTTTTTTTTTTCGAATTTTTCTTTTATCCTTTTTCAACCAACATCTTATCAATCCCTTTTAAAAAAAATTATTTTTCGGGCGCCTGGGTGGCTCAGTTGGTTAAGCAACTGCCTTCAGCTCAGGTCATGATCCGGGAGTCCCGGGATAGAGTCCCGCATCGGGCTCCCTGCTCAGCGAGGAGCCTGCTTCTCCCTCTGACCCTCCCCCTCTCATGTACTCTCTCTCATTCTCGCTCTCTCAAATAAATAATCTTTAAAAAAAAATTATTTTTCATTTTTAGAGTCATATTCTATCCCTTCATAGTAGTTAACCTTATTTTTGGTATATATATATATAAGTTGTTCTGTCTTTAAAATTTTGGGATACAGTTTCTTCT
>NW_027694330.1:0-354 GCF_054177405.1 Leptonychotes weddellii | reverse complement strand
CCATTTGTCAGTGCATATGACTGCACCCAGCTTTAGGCCAATCTCTGACACAATCCCTAGGTGAAGGGGCATCAGTGAGACCAGCTCACCCAACACAGGACTCCCCTTCAGCATAGTGCTCATGCCCAGGTTCTGTGGTGCCCATAGCAATGGAAGGGGAGCTTCAGTAAAACCAACATCCGGGCCTCTGCTTCACGGAAAGGCACCTGAAGAACAGTCGGGGTTTGAGAAAGGACAGAAAGATGAGAGTCTCGGCCTCACAGTGGAAACGGCACTGGCCTTGGAGTCAGGCAGATGTGGGTTCAAACCCACCCTTTCCTAGATGTGTGACTGCCTGGCTGAGCCTCAGAGAGT
>NW_027694329.1:0-354 GCF_054177405.1 Leptonychotes weddellii | reverse complement strand
TTTGTTTCCTGCTATTAAGAATTCCTCATATCAGTGAGGTCATATGATACATGTCTTTCAGAGCATTGCAAATAAATAAAGGTTTTTAAACCAGTGGAGAGCTATCTCCCAAAAATACAAAATTAGACTTAATTATTTTTAAAACAATACATCTCTTAATTTGCAAATGAGCAGAGCAGAATGCTAAGCAAGGTCTCATTTTGGATGTTAACTACAGTTGCTTTTTCAATTGAAGATTTTCATACTCTCTCTTCACACTTCCCCTCAACTGTTTATTAATAACTCTGCCTTTTCCTTGGTTTTAGATTATCCCTAAATATTAAACCTGGTGTGGGCGCCTGGGTGGCTCAGTTG
>NW_027694328.1:0-354 GCF_054177405.1 Leptonychotes weddellii | reverse complement strand
CTGTAATTTGTCAGGGTTTGACAGGGATAATATATCTTTGCCCCAGTTTGTGTCAGCTGGGGCAGATCCCAGGATAGGCACTAGGATCACCTGAAGGCTTGCTTGCTCCCATGTCTTGCTGTTGGGTGAAACCTTCACTGGGACTTGGCTGGAACACCCACATGGGGCCTCCCTAGGTGGTCTGGGCTTCTCACAACATTGTGACTGTGTTCCAAGGGTGAGAAGAGGTAGGTGGAAGCCATACTACCTTTCATGACCTGGTAATATCACTCACCCTGCATTTTGTTCATCAAAGCAGCCACCAAGTGTTATCCAGTTTTAAGGTGAGGAGAAATAGACTCCATCTCTGGATGG
>NW_027694327.1:0-354 GCF_054177405.1 Leptonychotes weddellii | reverse complement strand
CCTCAATATATTCAGAGCATGTACACTTGGCATTAATTTAAAATCATTCATTGCTCTTCTTATCAGGGTAAAGGACATTGGTGCATTTTAGTGTTATCTTGAAGTTAATTTGAGGCTTTAAATATTTAAGTGTTTGATAACTTGTAGTCTGGAAGGATGAAACACAGAGAACCATAGATTGTATTTATCTATCTGCAGGTGAAAGACAGGACACCTTCCCCTCTTGAAATAACACTGACTTTTAAAAATGTCTTTTTAAAAATTCATTTTCGGGGCGCCTGGGTGGCTCAGTTGGTTAAGCGACTGCCTTCGGCTCGGGTCATGATCTTGGAGTCCCTGGATCGAGTCCCACAT
>NW_027694326.1:0-354 GCF_054177405.1 Leptonychotes weddellii | reverse complement strand
TGGCTCAGTTGGTTAAGCGACTGCCTTCGGCTCAGGTCATGATCCTGGAGTCCCGGGATCGAGTCCCACATCGGGCTCCCTGCTCGGCAGGGAGTCTGCTTCTCCCTCTGACCCTCCTCCCTCTCATGCTCTCTGTCTCTCATTCTCTCTCTCTCAAATAAATAAAATCTTTAAAAAAAATATTTAGTTTCCCCCCCAAAATATATTTTCATAGTTGTCAACTCTTAAAAGACTTAATATCCTCTCATTTCTCTCTGAAGATTCTTTTTTTTTAAGGATTTTACTTATTTATTTGTCAGAGAGAGAGCACAAGCAGAGGGAGTGGCAGGCAGAGGGAGAAGCAGGTTCCCTGCT
>NW_027694325.1:0-354 GCF_054177405.1 Leptonychotes weddellii | reverse complement strand
TGTCACATTTGTTGACACCTCCTCTAGATTCTGCTTTTAAAATTTTTGTTAATTTTAAAACATGTATTAACAGGTCCATACATATTCGTATTTACTCAGTTTCTACATAGTGTTTTTTCTATCCCAGGCTCTTACCCAGAAAACTATAGTACATTTAGTCACGTCAATGACTAAAGTGTTTTTTCTTTTTTTTTTTTTTTTAAAGATTTATTTATTTATTTATTTGACAGAGAGAGACACAGCGAGAGAGGGAACACAAGCAAGGGGAATCGGAGAGGGAGAAGCAGGCTTCCCGCCGAGCAGGGAGCCCGATGCGGGGCTCGATCCCAGGACCCTGGGATCATGACCTGAGCC
>NW_027694324.1:0-354 GCF_054177405.1 Leptonychotes weddellii | reverse complement strand
TTCAAAGAGGCAAAGATGTAAAATAAAAGTGAGTAATATTTGTGGTGTGTGTACAATACTTTTTCCCCACGAAGTCCCATGGAGCTTCAGCAGACATCCTTTGAGACAAGGAATAATTCACACTTGGTAAGCAGTGAGAATAATCCACACTGGGCCAGTAAACTGAACACATACTTAGAAATCCCAGATAAAAACAGACTTTCTACATTTCGTCAGACTCACAATGGGATGACAATAGGTACCACTCAAGCTGCCTGGTCTAAGAGCTATATTTAGAAATTCTTCAATGTCCACAAAAATCTCTAAAATGCATGCACACCATCTTTACCATTTTTAACAGTTTATTCAAATCCT
>NW_027694323.1:0-354 GCF_054177405.1 Leptonychotes weddellii | reverse complement strand
CCACAACTTAGACTTTGGCGCAGACAAAGCATTCAGTAGAAGGTAGCAAGCATAATTCACCCTTCTGGTTAAGACGCTGGTGGGGAACATCGTCCTGCTTCTGTGATTCTATCACAGGACTTTGAGTCAAAGAATCATGGACTCTCTGAGCAGGAAGAGGCCTCCAGGATCATTTACCCATGCTCCTTTCTCTATAGACAAGAAAATCTGAGGCCCAGAGAGAGCAAGTCACTTGCCCAAGTTTACCCGTCTAGTAGAGGCAGAACTGGGATTAGAAAGTAGTTCTCGAAGGGGCTCCTGGGTGGCTCTGACGATTGATCGTCTGACTCTTGGTTTCGGCTCAGGTCATGATCT
>NW_027694322.1:0-354 GCF_054177405.1 Leptonychotes weddellii | reverse complement strand
TCTGCCTTCGGCTCAGGTCATGATCCCAGGGTCCTGGGATCGAGCCCCGCATCGGGCTCCCTGCTCAGCGGGAAGCCTGCTCTCCCTCTCCCACTCCCCCTGCTTGTGTTCCTGCTGTCGCTATCTCTCTCTCTGTCAAATAAATAAATAAAATCTTTAAAAAAAAAAAAAAGAATATAAGGTTGGATATCCATATCCAGAAGTTCTACCTGATTGATTCTGCTAATCCAATGCATTTTCAGAGTACTTACTATGTGCCAGGCCCTATGCTGGGCTCCAGGGACTCAGAGATGAAACCCTCAGTCCCTGCTCTCATGGAGCTTGTAGGTTTATATGAATCATTTATTCATATGA
>NW_027694321.1:0-354 GCF_054177405.1 Leptonychotes weddellii | reverse complement strand
CTGCTCTCTCAGGGAAGGGAAGTGGGCAGGGTTTATTTCCCATAGAAGTTACTGTTTTGTTTTGTTTTTAGTAAATACCTGACAGTTTAATTTTGATGGATGAGCAAATGAAATGTTCCCAAACATAATGTCTTCTCCTGAGAAATGACTGAAAATACAGAGATATTTTCACAACATCTTGCGCACAGCTGCTGTGCGGGAACAGAGCTGGAGTCCGTCCGTGGGTGGGGGCCTCCCGTGGCGGGGGGGGCGGTGCCCAGCGGGAGGTCCACTGGGAACGGGGATCTTGCCCGCAGGAGGCCAAGGCTCCCGGACCCACTGGCTGCACAGACCACATGCACGTGCACACCACGT
>NW_027694320.1:0-6697 GCF_054177405.1 Leptonychotes weddellii | reverse complement strand
TGCTGGTGTGGAATTGAAACCTGAAGGAAACTTCCCAATGTAAGCGTACGAGACGAAGGGCTTTGTGTCGCGAACATACCTGCAGTGCTTAGCACAGTGCTTAGAGCATAGTACGTGCTCATTAAATGGGTATTAACTTAAACGCTACAGAGTAGGTGCTCAACAACTGAATACAGGCGTGTACGTATGTCTTTCCAGCCTCTGGCATTTCCTGGAGTTTCCTTCTCTTTCTTTTTCCTTCTCTTCCTCTCTTTCTTTCTTGCTCGCTGAGACATTTGGACTCAGAGAGGTTAAATAATGTACCCAGGCTCACAGACCTAATTAGGGTGCCTCTGATGTTTGGACCCATGTGCCTTATACTTTTCACTGTGTCTGGAAGTTTCTTAGAAGCCTCCTGCAAGTATCAATTAGGAATGATAGCTTCAGCAGCGAAGACAAGCATTCCTCCCCCACAAGGAGAGAGGGGCGGTGGCAGGTCAGGCCTGGAGCAGCCGCTGAATGTTGGCACCACGAAACCAGGCTCCTCCCATCGTTCTGCTCTGTCTTCCTCAGGCAGTTGGCTTTTTGTCCCCGTGCATGTTGCTTTATGGTCACCAAAGGCTGCTACAGCTCCAGGCATCACAACCAAGTTCAAGGTAGGAAGTGGGAAGAAAGGAAGGGGGGGGCATTTCCTGGAGTGGTTTCTTCTTTTATTACCAAAGGAAGAAAGTATCCAGGGGCAGATCTCTCCGAAGACTTCCCTTTAAGCCTCACGGGTTGGACTGGGCACCTGGCCGGCCCTAGCTGCAGGGGAGGGAGCATCCGGCAAAGGCGGACGGGCTGGCCAGCGCTGGCCCCATCAGTTGTTGTCTCATGGGCATGGGCTCACTGCTCTGAACAAAATCAAAGTTGGGACAGTGAAGGGCGGGGAGGAGATTGTGCCCACCACGCCTCTGGCAGGAGCCCAGACTTAGTGACAGGCTCATCTGACAAGCGAGGAAACAGAATCCAGGGCACTCGTCAAGGACAGGCACCGGTGTTACCTGTCGCGCTGACCCAGAAGCAATCTAGCGCAGGGCAGGGTTTCCCGAACGGTGTCACCCACGGGAGAGATGATTTACTGCGGTGTGCTGGCCCAGGGGTCCGCGGCCACAGTGAGAGAGAAGCCCCTTCTTCAAGTTGCTCTCAATGCTTCCGATTACATCTCGGAGAAGCGATAAATAAACGCGATGAGCGATCCTTGATTGTATCCTGGGTTTAAAGAGAAAAAAGGCTCTAAAGGACGTTAGTGGGTTAATTGGGGGAAAATTTGAATGTGGATTATAAGTTAGATAATAGAATTAAATCAAAGTTAAATTTCCTGAGTGTGCTCATCATTATTGTGGTTATGTAAGAGAACGTCCTTGTTCCAGAAGACATGTGCTCAAGTGGTTGCAAGTCAAGTGTCATGATGTCTGCAAACTGTTCACAAAAATGTGTATGTACATACATGCATCATACGCACACACACACATAACCATATGTATACATGCTTGTGCGTATATAACTGTAGTCATATAGGTACACGCACGTGCAAATACGTATATATAACTGTAGTCATATATGTATAAACATATATGTACATGAACATATATTATATATACCGACAGAAAGAAAGAAAGCAAACATGACAGATGCTCACATCCGGTGGATCCAGACTCTAAATAAGGGCACACGGGTGTCCCTTCAAGCAACTTTTTAGTAGGTCTGAAATTTTTCAAAACAAAAAGTTAGGAGAAGAAGAAATTAAAATTTTTAAAAGAGAGGAAATTGCAAAAGAAGTATTAAACAGATACAGACCGTATTAACATGAGTTACAGCAAGAGACAAAATCGATCTGGTAGCTGCAAAGCCCCGGTTTGGGGACACTGTTGTCAGTTTAGAGGGTGTATTCCAGCTTCAGTCACCCCTAAGCTTGAATTCCCTCCCAAATACAGTGAGGATGAGTTTTACACCATCCTGGGATGGCGGGTCGCCAACTCAGGGATGTGGTGAGAATTGCACGAGGTAACACAGTAGAGCTCTGGGCGCAGAGCCAGCTTACGAGGAAGGCGCACTGTGGTGTGCAATCCAGTAAGTTCTACCAGCACACAGTAGGTCTCTTTGAGAGCTGGATGTAGGTGAGTCCCAGGTTCTGGTCTTCAGCTCACTCTGCTCCTGCCTTGGTTTCTTCCTACAACCCTTGGACTGGGGGAGCCCTCCTGGATAGGATATCTGATGGCTGAAGCCACAAACAGACACCCCCACCCAACACACACACACACACACACACACGCACACACACCCTTCATCTCATTATATTCCAGAAAGCAGTTTCTGGTGTCTCTCAGCACAGAGATCCTTGATTCGTGGAGGAGTCTGGGCTGGGCGAGGCGGCAGCTCTCTGTGCATTTGGGTGGGGCTAATTCCATTTTCCGGTCCCTGCATCCGTCCTCCCTTCTTCCTCCAGCGTCAGGAGCCTGGCAGCGTGGAGGGGCTGGGCAGCCTGGAGCAATTCTTCCCGGGATCACCACGGTGGGCAGTGCCTGCCAATCCCCACTGCTGCCTCAGGCTCTGCCATGGGCCATGCTAATCCCATTACCCACAAATGAAGATGTAATCACAGCTCTTTCAAAGGGCCTCCAAGGCTGATCCCTCTTTGGAAAGAGAAAAGAAGGTGCAATTGTCCGAGCCACTGACTTCTGGGGCTCCCGCTGGGATGAGGGGACACCGAAGTTATTTGGGGCCCCGCAGCCTCTCAGGGGGCGGAGGCAGCCTGAGTGGGGGGTGGGGGGTGCAAAGGGCCGAGGATCCGCAGCTCCCACACCAACTTGCCCTGCCACCTTGGCTAGACCCCCAAAACTCCGCCCCTCGGCTGTGCATCTTCCAAACGGCTGCAAAGGATCTTGTTTGATGCGGTTGTTGAGCAGATGTGTGCACAGGTGGAAACAGTGATGTGCACACAGATGTGAGGGTCCTGTTGATGTTAGCAAAATGTTACGTTAGTAAGAGCGAACTTTACTGAGCACTTGCTGCAGTTGACCCTTGAACAATGCAGGGCTGAGGGGCGCTGACCCCTCACGTAGTCAAAAATCCGTATTCCCCATACAACTTTTGATTCTACAAAAACTTAACCACTCATAGCCTACCGCTGACCGGCAGTCTTACCGATAACAAGAACAGTCGATTAATACACATTTTGTACGTTACATGTATTGTATATTGTATTCTTACAATAAAGTCAGCTAGAGAAAGGAAAATGGTAAGAATATCTTACGGAAGAGAAAACACATTTCTAGGACTGTACTGCATTGATCACAAAAAATCCTTGTACAAGAGGACCCATGCCATTCAAACTGTTGTTCAAGGGTCAGCTGTACGTGCCAGGCATCTTTCCGATGCTACTGTCATTTTACAGACGAGGAAACTGAAGCACAGAGAGATAAGTGACTTGTTCAAGGTCACAAGGCTGGAGAGGGGTGGCCAATTTCAATGCCTAGGCCAGCTCAAAAGGGAACACAAAGCTATCATCTGCTTGAACTATTGTTGCTTTTGAACAGACACCATGGTGTCTGGCTGATAGCAAATCATCAACCTCTTTTTGCACGGGAATAGGGTCATCCTCCCCTTTGGCCATGCCGTTCTAGGCTCTGGGGTTCAAAGAAGACGAAAGGATTTTCCGTGGCCTGGAATGGAAGATGTGGAGTTGGGGTAAACGTGTCCTCAGTCCCCCAGTCCTGGGCTCCATGTGAGCCTCACTGCCCTGTCCGAAGCACGATGTCGGTGCCAGGCGCTGTCTTCTGTAGATTCAGTACAATAATCAGTGGCACGATGGTCAAGGCTTAAAAACCAGCTCTCTGGGGAAAGCCCCTGATCTGTAGCATTTGCCAATTTCTGTGGTATAAATACTTCTACTTCCCACCAGGCCAGTTCAAGCTACCAAGCTGCCATGATGTCTCTAACAGAGTGTTGGGAAGAGACACACAGAATTGGTTCTCATGAGTCTCTTCAGCACACCAATATATTTTTTAAAGATTTTATTTGTTTATTTGAGAGAGAAAGAAAGAGAAATAGTGAGAGAGAGCACAAGCAGGAGGTGGGGAGAGGAAGAAGCAGACTCCCCGCTGAGCAGGGAGCCCGATCTGGGGCTCAATCCCAGGACCCCGGGATCATGACCTGAGCCGAAGGCAGACGCTTAACCAACTGAGCCACCTAGGCGCCCCCCCAGCACACCAATAATTAATAACTCACAGCAGCCTGATGTTTTTGGCTGGGGGTGGGGGGCTATGCTGTTATTATGTCAATTTTATAGATTAGGGACTTAAAGCACAGAGAGGTAAAGATGGGTGCTTCCCAGGATCACCTCCCATATAAACCCTGCCACTGAAGTCCTGATCTCAGGGGCAGCTTCTGGAAATCCAGATGAAGATGCTGCCTTTGGGGTAGAGGTCTGTGTTCCAAAGCCCCTTCTCCTGATCTCTCAAGGCTGAGTCCACCTGCAACCAGATGCTGGTCTCCTCAAGGAGCCCAGCACAAAGCATTAGCACCAGGCACACACTAAGTGGCCAGTAAATATTTGAAGAGTTGAACTGAGTGATTTCACTTCAGTTGAATCACCAACCTTGTCCAAGGTCACACAGGGAACCAATAGCAGAGGAGACTAGGACCCATGACTCTCGGTACTCCTAGGAGGGAAGCGGAGGGGCTGTGGGTTCACACTTTGCATTGTCAACGCCCTTGCCCCCTCTCTTTAGTTATCACCATCCAGAGAAGTATGACCCAACACCTTCTGTGTGCTGGGCACTGAGTGAGACCGAAAGCACCAAGGACATCTGTGGAGCACTTCACAGATTTCAAGGTTTTTTTCATATGATAATGGCAGTGTTTCCTAAGGTCTGATAGCATTCCACTGTGGGCAACCAGGATGACAGCAGTGGTCACGAACCTTTTAAAATGTTAATACTTAGGCATTTATTTTAACATGTGTTCAAAACTAGTTCTAGCACGTTACATTAGTTTGGAATAGCTTTCACTGCAATCGACAGACAACAACAAACCAGTGGCTCAACAAGAAAAATATGTGCTTCTCCTTTGGTAAAAGTCAAGGGCTTGCATGGCCTTCCACAAGATCAAGGCCCCACCTCCTTTCCACCTTCTTACTCTGCTCCAGGACTTCCAGTCTCAAGGCCACCTCCAGGTCTAATCTAGTTGCTGCAGCTCCAGCCATCATGCCTACATTCCAGGCAGGAAGCAGACTAGGAAAGGAAAAAGATACATGCCTCTCCTTTAACTCACACTTTCGGATTAAATCTCATTGACCAGGACAAGTTATAAAACCACACCTAGCTGAAAGGTAGGCCAGATCAGGAAGTTTTTATTCTAAGCAGCCTACAGCCTGGCAAAGAAATCAGGGCTTTTCAACAGGGAAGAAAGAGACAGTCACTTTTGTGAAAGAGACCTTGGTCTTTGCCACACACACACACCCAAACTGTGATTTCATCAATATTATTGCTTAGGATGAGATCAACGTTTTTAAAAGGTGAGGCAATTGCAAGAAAATTGTGAGGTAAATTAAGCCCAGGTGGCATGTGGGTGTGGTCACAATCAGGAAGGTGGGAAGAAGTGCTGAATGTGGAGCCGACTGCAGTGAGTCTATCCCCACTCCTCGAGGACCTGGAGCTCCGTAAGGCGGCGTCACTTCCTTCTTTCAAAGGAGGAAAGGCCAGGCTCCAAGAAGCTGCTTGCAAACCCGGGGCTCATGCTCACCCTCCTTCAGGTTCTTTCTTGGGCATCTGGTGGCCACTGGCTCGTGGCTCCCCAGCACTATGCCCTTCTTGCTGGTCCATCCCTCACCACAGAGGCTGCAAGGATGGGGTACAAACTTCCCCAGCTCCCTGGCAGCTTGAGGTGGCCTAGGCTGGCCAATGAGATGTGAACAATGAAGCATAAAGCAGGGCACCGAACTGCACTGATGTCTGGGACTATTATTGGAATGGACTTTGACTCTGGGGCCACACTTGCCCTGAAGAACTAGCCAAGAGCCTGAAAAGAAACAAATTGAGTAGCTTGGACCTTGAATGGTAAAAAGTTTGTAATGAGGGCCAGGCGTAGTGCCTGACACATAGTTGGCCCTTACTAAATATTTATTTATTATAAATATGAGTGCATTCCATCTGTATTCACTCTTTCATTAAATGTATTTAACCTGTGGAAAGACTTAGACCAGTGCCTGCCCATGGAAAGTGCTTCAATAGTGTTAGTTACAATTACTATGATTATCATAGTCATGGGGATCATTGTCATTTATCCATTCAACAAAAAAAAGTATAAGACACATGGGGCCAGACACAACTGGGTCCAAACATCAGAGGCACCCTAATTAGGTCTGTGAGCCTGGGTACATTATTTAACCTCTCTGAGTCCAAATGTCTCAGCGAGCAAGAAAGAAAGAGAGGAAGAGAAGGAAAAAGAAAGAGAAGGAAACTCCAGGAAATGCCAGAGGCTGGAAAGACATACGTACACGCCTGTATTCAGTTGTTGAGCACCTACTCTGTAGCGTTTAAGTTAATACCCATTTAATGAGCACGTACTATGCTCTAAGCACTGTGCTAAGCACTGCAGGTATGTTCGCGACACAAAGCCCTTCGTCTCGTACGCTTACATTGGGAAGTTTCCTTCAGGTTTCAATTCCACACCAGCA
>NW_027694319.1:0-354 GCF_054177405.1 Leptonychotes weddellii | reverse complement strand
TCTGACTCTTGATTTTGGCTCAGGTCATGATGTCAGGGTCATGAAATCAAGCACCGAGTGAGGCTCTGTCCTAGGCTTGGAGCCTACTTAAGATTCTCTCTCTCTCCTTCTCTCTATATCCCTTTCTGGACACCCCCACCTCCCCCCCACACACCCTCTCCCTCTCTTTCTAAAAAAAGAAAAGAAAAGATAAGCATCAATCCAGCATGTCCATATCTAAATAATAGGGATTCCTTAAAAAAAGATCAGAGTGAAAGCAGTGGCAGTAATAACAAAATAAATTATAGAAGAAAAATGTCCCTTGTCTATAAGTATAATTTTCAGATTGAAAGTGTCACTGAGTTTTAAGCAATG
>NW_027694318.1:0-354 GCF_054177405.1 Leptonychotes weddellii | reverse complement strand
TTGACATCAATCTCAGCATCAAGCAAACCTTGTTGCCATAAATAGCGTTGCTCGTGCTCATTGGTCTCACCTTTGTCTATTGTCTTACTGACTCTCTGCAAGGCATGGTTATAACGATAGTCTGTGTTGTTTCCGCTATCATCTTGATATTGAATCAACTGACCTCTTGCTCCATAGCTAAATACCTGCTCGGTTTGTAAGCCATCATCTTTAGAGCTAATTATAGTGGGATTACCCGCATCATCATATTGATACTGGGTTGTACTCTTATTTTGTGCAATGCTAAGCAACTGATCTGTTCCTGTCGCATACGTATAACGACTTTGTTGGTTTAAACCACTATGCGTGAGTCGA
>NW_027694317.1:0-354 GCF_054177405.1 Leptonychotes weddellii | reverse complement strand
TCTGCCTTTCTTTCTCTTTCTGTCTTTCTTTCCCTCCCTCCCTCCCTCCCTTCTGATATCATTTGTGCAATCTGAAACTTTTATAAAATAAAGTGATTTCCTAAATAAAAGAATGAAGTTCTAAAACTACAAACCAATTTTTCTTTTTTTACTATTACATTCAACAGACATTAACAAATTGCTATAAAGCTTTCTAAACGCTTACTCTCAAATTCTGCCTGAATCATACTGCAGACCACTAACAAGGAGTTCACATACTGCGACTGCCCCACAGACCAGTGTCAGTGGCTTGGCACTATAATGTCCCTGCACATTTGTGCCTTCAGGGCAGTAAAAGACTGTGGCAGTGTGTTC
>NW_027694316.1:0-354 GCF_054177405.1 Leptonychotes weddellii | reverse complement strand
TTGTCCTGTACTCATGCTTCATGTGTTGATGGGAGATACAACGTCTACAGGATGAGATGAAGTGAGGTGAATGAGGTAAGCATCATGACACAGTATTAGGCTAGCAGAGGCCTCTGAACAGTATGTTAGGAGGATCATCATCTGCTTCCCGACTGTGGTGGATAGGGGCAACTAAAGCCAGGAATAAATGGGGGAGGACCGTAAATGGTAAAGCGTATTGCTACATAATGTCAAATTCATTTCCAAAATGGCCATATCAACTCACAGGCCACAGACAAGTTATAAAACTGCTATTTTAAGCTTACCTCCCTTACCAGTCCAGGGTGTTGCAATTTCATTATAATTAAATAAGTA
>NW_027694315.1:0-354 GCF_054177405.1 Leptonychotes weddellii | reverse complement strand
TCTAAAATGGGTTTTCCTTGTTGGCAGGCAGCTCTTCCATACATAGTGAATTAAGGATCCAGACTTCTGCCTAGTGGTTTTGCCATCCATGGACACCCCATCATCAACTTCATCTAGCCAGCAGAAAGGTAGAGAGAATTTTCCAAGATGAAAATACTTAACTAACAGATCACTATCTGTGAATCACTATCTGTGATTCGTTATCACTGTAAAATTCATGGCTATTACTTAGAGAGGGAAATTATTGGTAAGTGCTGCTAGGTGCCTAAGACAATCTCCTTTTCACTCACAGGTTTTAATCATCCTCAAAAGCCTGTGAGTTCGGGGCGCCTGGGTGGCTCAGTCGTTAAGCGT
>NW_027694314.1:0-354 GCF_054177405.1 Leptonychotes weddellii | reverse complement strand
GGGTTGCTCTTCCCTTACCCCGGTTCTCCATGTCTGGCTCAGGCACCTGCGCTCCCTGAGGGGCAGGGCTGTGCACCCCAGAGCTCGGATTTCCTGCTCCGTCCTGGTGGTGCCGCGTGGCCCGGGCTGAGCCTCGGCGCTCCGCCGACGTGAGGTTGCGTGTCCCCGGTGTGTCCCATCGCGTGCAGATACGCAGAGTTCAGTGTTCAGGGTGTATGTTTAATCGACCTTGATCTTTTCTCACTGTCTTCCCACGTTTAAAAAGAACTGCCTCTGTTGCTTTGTGTTGGTCCCGTGACTGCCGACCGCCGGCCAGTTTTCTGTGGCACGCCGCGAGCCGTCTTTGTCACGCCC
>NW_027694313.1:0-354 GCF_054177405.1 Leptonychotes weddellii | reverse complement strand
TTTGTTTCCTGCTATTAAGAATTCCTCATATCAGTGAGGTCATATGATACATGTCTTTCAGAGCATTGCAAATAAATAAAGGTTTTTAAACCAGTGGAGAGCTATCTCCCAAAAATACAAAATTAGACTTAATTATTTTTAAAACAATACATCTATTAATTTGCAAATGAGCAGAGCAGAATGCTAAGCAAGGTCTCATTTTGGATGTTAACTACAGTTGCTTTTTCAATTGAAGATTTTCATACTCTCTCTTCACACTTCCCCTCAACTGTTTATTAATAACTCTGCCTTTTCCTTGGTTTTAGATTATCCCTAAATATTAAACCTGGTGTGGGCGCCTGGGTGGCTCAGTTG
>NW_027694312.1:0-354 GCF_054177405.1 Leptonychotes weddellii | reverse complement strand
TGCATATTAGTCTTTAAGACTGGGACAAGCCCAACTGGAGCTACCCAAGCACCCCTATGAGCTATTATTTTTATTATTATCTTCAATTTTATAATCAGAAGTAGTATTTGTTATATCATGTCCATGGCATACAAATTGCCTTAGTAATAAGCACCATATTCATTAAGCAGAATTGAACAAAATAAGGCATAAAATTAAATAAAGTTCAGTAAACCTGTATACTATTAAATTTGCAAAGTTTGTATTATTTGTATTAGAGTTCTTGTTTTTTATGTTCACTATTAAAATAGGTAGAAATGATGACATCTAAGTTCTGAAATACCAAAGGTTACTTTTATTAAAAAATATGGAAAT
>NW_027694311.1:0-354 GCF_054177405.1 Leptonychotes weddellii | reverse complement strand
TTTGGGGATGAGTTAGCCCGGTGATGGGTATTAAGGAGGGCATGTATTGCATCGAGCACTGGGTGTTATACGCAAACAATGAATCATGGAACACTACATCAAAATCTAATGATGTAATGTATGGTGACTAACATAACGTAATAAAATAAAATTAAAAAAAAAAAAAAGCAGCAAGACAAAAGAAGTCCTTAACCTACAAGGGAAGACCCATAAGGCTAGCTGGAGATTTCCCAATAGAAACCTAGCACACCAGAAAAGAGTGGCATGATATATTCAAAGTGCTGAATGGGAAAAATCTGCAACCAAGAATACTCTATACAGCAAGGCTATCATTCAGAATATAAAGAGAGATAA
>NW_027694310.1:0-354 GCF_054177405.1 Leptonychotes weddellii | reverse complement strand
TGTATATGTTGTAAGGTAAGGTTCCAATGTCATTCTTTTACATGTAGACATCAGTCGCCACAGCACCGTTTGTTGAAAAGACTATTCTTTCTTTATTGAGTTGCATTGACACTGTTGTCAAAAAGCAATTGATCTTAGGGACACCTGAGTGGCACAGCTGGTTGTGTCCGACTCTTGGTTTTGGCTCAGGTAGTGATCTCAGGGTCGTGATCTCAGAGTCTTGAGATCAAGCCCCACATCCTGCTCTGTGCTCATTGAGGAGACTGCTTAAGATTCTCGTTCCCTCTCCCTCTGCCCCTCCCTCTCTGCATGCCCCCTCTCTCTCAAAAAAAAAAAAATATATATATATATATA
>NW_027694309.1:0-6697 GCF_054177405.1 Leptonychotes weddellii | reverse complement strand
TTAGTTCATTCATTGATAGGTGATTTAAATAATTATTTACATTTAACTGTATAAAAGAAGAAAAAGGGGAAAGAAATGGAGAGAAGTTATAGCAGCAGAGGATGAGAAAGAGAAGGGTAAAAGCTAACGAAGCACAGGTACATTATCATGGATGGAAAGCTTTCCAAGCATCATAGGTACCTCTCTGGATTCTAAGCCCATGTGTCTGGTCTTGGACCTCTATTCTACAAGGGATGGGGAGAAAAGTTATCACAGATTCTTCTTTTCTTTGTGTCTGAACATAGGAGTAGTCTTGTGGTAGTGTAACTGTTGTAGTATGTATCTAAAAAGCCCAGGCATCTTTAAGGCTCAAAAAATTATTTTTAGCAATTGAGAATCAAAAGCATCAAATCAATTGTAGGGCACTGTGGTAATTGAACAAATGCTTTTATTTTTACTTTGCAACATTTATTCTCTACAAACTCTGGGATATTCTCCTAAAAGATACTGTATATGGTTTGAACTAGCAGCTAATGTGTGACACTGATTCTCCCATAGCTAGAATACACAGGCCTGAGGGATCAAGAGCTAGAACCTAAAGAATTACCTATAGAATTGCTGACTCCTGTTCTTATAGTTTGGGGTTCTATTAGTTTGGAGGTCACTTTTAAAACTACCCTTAGCTTAAGAGAGGAAAAACTATGTTGTTATTCAATCACTAAACACCTCTGTTGAGAACAGAGATAGTGGGATTCCAGCTTTGATTTATGAGTATCCCAAATTGTGCCTGGTACATAGTAGTTGTTCAGTATTTATTGACTGAATGAATTCTGCTCTAAACATAACTTTGTTCTGTTCATAATTTAAATCATTCTCAGATGATCTGAAGTTACTATTTAGCTTACAATTCTGAGCATCTTATCTGGCTTTGCATCTGTTTTGCAGCTTCACAGCATAACTAATGTGTCATCACATTGTATCACAGTGTCGCCAATATCATGCCCACATTAACTCTGTTGGTGTTGATACCTGGGGACTGGTCTAGAAGCTGAATCTGCCAAGGCAACTGATGTGCATATGTTTGGTGCCTTATTTTATTATAACCTCTAAAAATATACATTGAGAAATTCTTGCTGACTAAATAAACAAGTAGTCTCATTTGAAATAAAGTAAAAAAACATGACAACAAAAATATACTATAGCAAGAAGCTGGAAAATATTTTTGTGGGAGAGATTAAATAGTTGCTACATTTCAAGTTTACCTCCCTCAAGCAGCTATCATCATGGATAGGAAGATGAGAATTGCAATAAATCATTTTTAATATGTATTAAACCTTATATTTCTAGCCTGTAGTGTACACTTGAGAGTAATTATTTTCTTTGGGAAGTTCCAGTAATTCTTTCAATTCATCATTTAGTACAATAAAACAATAATTTATTAAGTGGTAGCTTATTTAATATACTCAAATTATCTGATATTTTATTACTGGGAATGTTCTTAGAGGCAAATGCTAATTCTTAGTAAAAATTTTATTGTCATTCGAAATGATGTAAATACCTTGTTTTTTTTTTAGTTTTTTAAATTTTATTTTATTATGTTATGTTAATCCCCATACATTACATCATTACTTTTTGAGGTAGTGTTCCATGATTCATTGTTTGCGTATAACACCCGGTGCTCTATGCGGTACGTGCCCTCTTTAATACCCATTACCAGGCTAACCCATCCCCCCCACCCCCTCCCCTCTAGAACCCTCAGTTTGTTTCTCAGAGTCCATCGTCTCTCATGGTTCGTCTCCCCCTCCGATTTACCCCCTTCATTTTTCCCTTCCTACTATCTTTTTTTTTTTTTAACATATAATGTATTATTTGTTTCAGAGGTACAGGTCTGTGATTCATCAGTCTTACACAATTCACAGCGCTCAAATACCTTGTTTTAAAATGCATGCTTTAGGGGCACCTGGGTGGCTCAGTTGGTTAAGCGTCTGCCTTCGGCTCAAGTCATGATCTCAGGGTGCTGGGCTCTCTGCTCAGTGGGGAGTCTGCTTCTCCCTCTCCCTCTTGCTCATGCTCTCTCTCAAATAAATAAATAAAATCTATAAAAATAATAAAATGCATTCTTTAATATATAGACTTTTCACTGAATTTTGAACTATAGTATTTAAGGTTACTTGGGAGCAGTATTTAAAATTAAGATATGTTTGGTTTTAAAACAAGTTATGGATGAAATACTTTCAATATTTTCCTATAGCTTAGAAATTTAGTGTTTAAATAACTGCTGTTATTTCAGGCGCCTGGGTGGCTCAGTTGGTTAAGCGACTGCCTTCGGCACAGGTCATGATCCTGGAGTCCCGGGATCGAGTCCCACATCAGGCTCCCTGCTCAGCAGTAAAGGGGTGCAAAATCCATACTACAGCAAAGATAGTGAGCAAGAGTGGTAGGAGAGAGATAACAGAGGCAGGATGGAGCTGCAGAGTTGAGTGGGTGAGGATGCTGACACAGCTCAGAGGGGACATACAGGGACTCAACCAGATTGAGAGTGGAGGTGAGAGCAGGATTGCATCAGAGCGTCCATCTTCTCTCTCTCTCTCTCTTTTTTTTTTGGTCTCCAATTGTCACTTGGTTCTTTTATATCCCTTTTACCTTCTTTCTATCTCTTTTACCTCTCTCTTTTACCTACCCACCTTTGCTCTATAGACATCTGTTAATTTTGAAAATTTGTCTGTGTGCACACCTCAGTTCATTAATACACTGAACACAGATGTACTGAGCACATATGACATGTCAGACATTAAGCAAGACTCTAGAGGTACAATTATAGAAGTGTAGTCTTCTCTTCCCTCAGGAAATTACAGTTCAAAGGGGAACAAATGCATAGATAGATCATGATAGTATAAGGTTAACATAGCCATAATGGAAAATGATTGATTAAAACAAGCTAACCTTTAGTGAGCACATAGTATATCCTTACTACTATGCTAATTATACACATTATTTCTTGTTTAACTCTCAGAAGAATGAGATAATTTACACTATGTTCTATCATCCGTACTACAAAGTTAAAAACTAAAACCTGGCCCTAGAACAAAACAAAACAACTCACAAAATAATTGGAACAGTGTGATGATTATCAAAGTGTGGTCATACTCAATCATCATTTAAATTACCACAAGTTCTTAACATGCAGATTCCAGAGCTCCCAACACCAGACCTACTGAATTCACATTTCTGAAGAAGGGTCTAGGGAATTTGACTCTTCTCATACAAATTTTCTTTCTTAAATGAGACAACAATTTTCAAGGCTAAAGTAGAAATTCTATTAGAAAATTTAGGCTGTCTCTTTAGCTAACGTGTGTATGTGTGTGTCTAAAGATAAATTTAAAATCACTTTAAGTAGATGATCGTGTGTATTATCTAATAAATAATAGAGGTTTCTTAGAAAATAAGGTTCTATTTATGCTTCTACAATATAACTTAAAATTGCATATAAAGGAAAACAGAAATAGACTAAACTCAGTTATACTTATCTGATTGATTTCGTAATGTAACAATGCACATTGCATTTTATCTCCTCCCAGTTATTATCATTTCAGATTTATATTTTGCATTTGTACTCTTCCCTAATAATGACCTTTTCATATATTCTTGATTCATACATTCCATTTTAATTAAACATTTCCATCTTCCATTAAATATATTTTTCATTGAAGGATACATGGAAAATCTAATTGAATTCCCTATCAAGCTCTCGTATCTTTTCATGTATGTAAATATATATGCAGACATTTTTTGCCTCAAACTTTGTTTTCCACAAAAGCTTTAAAGCAACTTAATGGTTATGAAGTAAAACAGGTAAACAAAATTTTGGTAACAAAAATGAGGTTAAGAGAACATTATATAGAGAGTTAACTAGGAGTGAGATTCCTTCAAATAATAAAGCAAAATTGAAAACGGGATATATTTGAGGAAGACAAATGAAAATAAAAGAAATTATGTCTCCAGCCATTCTTCAAGTAGTTTTGATGAACTTCAGACTGATTTGTTTCAATTGCCTGACACACACTTATTTTTTTCTTTTTTTACAGTATTATTTGCTAGACCTTAATAATTCTGTAAAAATCTGTATTTGTATAAGTAGAATTTTCTCAGTTAAATGACTTCCATTTTTTTGACTAATTAAAAAATTGTATTTGAGTGTAGTTGACACATAATGTTACATTAGTTTCAGGCGTACAACTTGGTAATTAGACAGGTTTATATATTATGCTCACTGTAAGTGTAACTACCATCCATCACCATGCAATGCTATTACAATATCATGGAGTATATTCTTTATGCTGTGCCTCTTATTCCAGTGACTTACTCCTTCTGTAACTGGAAGCCTATATCTCCCACATCCCTTCACCATTTTGCCCTTCTCTCCACTCCCCTCCCCTCTTGCAACCATCAATTTGTTCTCTGTATTTATAGGTCTGATTTTTCTTTTTGTTTATTTATTCATTTGTTTTTTTAGATTCCACATGAGTGAAATCATATGGTATTTATCTTGCTCAGTCTGTCTTATTTCACTTAGCATGATACCCCCTAGGTCCATTCATTTTGTTGCAAGTGGCAAGATTTCATCCTTTTTATGGATATGTAATATTCCTTTGTATATATGTACCACATATTCCTTATCCATTTGTTTATTGATGGACTCTTAGGTTGCTTCCATATCTTGGCCATTTTAAATAATGCTGCAATAAACAGAGGCGCATATATCCTTTTGAATTAGTGTTTTCATTTTCCTTGGGTAAATACCCAGTAATGGAATTATAGGATCATATCATATTTCTATTTTAAATTCTTTGAAGAACTTCCATACTGTTTTCCACAGTGTCTGTACCAATTTACATTCCTACCAACAATGGATTAGGGTTCCTTTTTCTTCACCTCCTTGCCAACGCATGTTATTGCTTTTTGATTTTAGCCTGTCTGACAGGTGTGAGGTAATATTTCATTGCGGTTTTCCCCAACGGATTAGTTGATGTTGAGCATTTTTTCATGTGTCTGTTGGCCATCTCTGTATGTCTTCTTTGGAAAAATGTTCAGCTAAGTTTTTAAAGCTGTAGATAAAAGAGCAAATGACTACTTAATTTAGTACTTTCATTACACATGCATATTATGACAATATATTAATTTGGAAAATTTATTCCAAATTTATTTATGAAACAACTTAATTCAGACTCTTCCAGTGCATCTTTGACTTCAGCATCTTCAATTAGCATATTAGTGGCACTTCTTGAGTCACCTAATATAATTTTCCAGGGTGAATTCTCTTTGTTTTCCTCTAAGATGTTTAAGATACAGTTGCAATGATTTCCCTGGTAATTTTATCCCAACCACAAGTATCTTTTCTCATAACATTGAAAGAGCTGGTTATTTTATTAAAACTATAGTAATAAATGGGTTATAACTACTTCTAACCATTTACTGTAAGTGTTTTTTACAAGGTTTTATAAAGACTACATCTGTTATTTCCAATTATGTGGTTATCATACGAGAAATAAACACTATGGAAATTTTTATTTTCAGTTTTATTGGTTGGGTCTATGTATGTTATTACTTCACTGTACTTTTACTACATATATATTCCATGAACAATGTATTTATTTATATGTAGTATTACACAATTTTAAAAATTTTATATAAATTATACAGGACTGGATATATCTGAGTTGTGCTTTCATGTCTATCCATGACTATTCCACTACTTGTTTATTCATTCATTGATGGCTACTTTGATAATTCCATCCACTTTTAGCTATTACTATAAACAGGAGGTGCAGAATATTTCTGTACACATCTGTTATGTTATAGGGTATGCATACCATAAATTTTAATCATTATGAAACTCCTCTTCAGAGCAATCAAAGATTTTTTATTTATTTATTTGTCAGAGAGAGAGAGAGAGAGAGCATGCACAAGCAGGGGGATCAGCAGGCAGAGGGTGAAGCAGGCTTGTTGCTGAGCAAGGAACCTGATGCGGCACTTGATCCCAGGACCCTAGGATCATGACCTGAGCTGAAGGCAGATACTTAACCAGCTGAGCCACCCAGGCATCTCCTCTTGAGAGAAATCAATCAAATTTACTCAAATGTACACATGTCAAGCAATGCATTGCTTTACATCCAACAATGGATAGGACAGCTATTAGATTTCTTATTTTTTGTTCACTTGCCACTGACAGGGAAATCTTACTATCATTCTAATTTTCATATTCAGTATGGATATTGACTATTAGTTTTCCTTGAAGCACCTCCTTTTTCTATTAAATGTCTGTTTTATATATGTATTCTATTATATATATATATTCTGTATGTAATATGTGTTTATATGTATGTATTCTGTATAACAGAATACAAAACAAAATGAAAGACAAACCACAGACTGTGAAAAAGATATTTGTAACATGTATAACAAAAGATTAATGCCCAGAAAAAAAATTATATACATAATATATACACACTTCTGTATTTTATATATGAAAATATTTTTATGTATACTTTTTCTGGATTTTCATATATATGTATATAAATTATAAGTGTATGTGTATATAATTGCATATGTGAAATATATATATAAATTGTTTCTGGACATGAGTCATTGTGGTTACACATTTTGCCCAGTTTGTCTTTTGTCTTTTCATTTTGCTGTCTAGAATTTATATTATAATATA
>NW_027694308.1:0-354 GCF_054177405.1 Leptonychotes weddellii | reverse complement strand
GTTTTTGAGAACTTCTAAGTAGACAATCTAGGAGGTATTAATTTAAAAGGCACTTGAAGCTTAAAGAAGTCTAAAGCAGAGTTATAAATTTGAAGGTTCTCTGTGTAAAGTTAAGAACCTTGAAAAATTTTAATATTTAAGGGTGAAGCCAGAAAAAATAAAAAAATAATGACTGCAAATGAGATGTTACAGATATAAAGGGGGAATAAGAAGAACATTGAGTTATGACACAAAGATGACTTTAAGATGGAAAAATGTATCAACAATACCGAATGCCATTCCTTCCTTCCTTCCTTCCTTCCTTCCTTCCTTCCTTCCTTCCTTCCTTCCTTCCTTCCTTCCTTCCTTCCTTCC
>NW_027694307.1:0-354 GCF_054177405.1 Leptonychotes weddellii | reverse complement strand
TACTTTAATAGCCCATAGTGCTTCTGGGGTGGGGAGGTGTTTCTGTAGCTTCCGTTCAACAAACAAAGCAGCAACAAAGCTCCGGCCCCGGGAACCCAGACGCCGGATGCGAGCACAGCCCACCAGGGTGCTCTTCCCCTGTGAGCTGGGACAAGGGCAGACCCCTCACAGAGTCGAGATCATCATACGCAGGTGGAAGACGTGAAGGTGCTTTGTCAAGTGGGCTGGTGTTGTCCACGTGTCTGTAGTTTATTTTATAGAAATAATAATGCGAGGATTCTAATCTAAGCTTTAAAAAATGACAACAGGCACAGGTCTGGTGTTCGCGGTGATCTGCACGTGAACCCCTGCGGC
>NW_027694306.1:0-354 GCF_054177405.1 Leptonychotes weddellii | reverse complement strand
CAACCCAATATTTTAAATGGGCGAAAGGTTTGAATAGACACTTCAACAAGGAGATTTACACATGGTAAACAAGCATACAGGAAGATGCTCATTATCAGTCATTAGGGAAATGCAACTTAAAACTACAATGAGGGGGCACCCGAGTGGTTCAGTCGTTAGGCGTCTGCCTTCGGCTCGGGTCATGATCCCAGGGTCCTGGGATCGAGCCCCACATGGAGCCCTGCATCGGGCTCCCTGCTCGGCGGGGAGCCTGCTTCTCCCTCTCCCACTCCTCCTGCTTGTGTTTCCTCTCTCGCTGTGTCTCTCTCTGTCAAATAAATAAAATCTTAAAAAACAAAAAAACTACAATGAGAT
>NW_027694305.1:0-354 GCF_054177405.1 Leptonychotes weddellii | reverse complement strand
TTACTATGAAGGAAGTGGTCTTTTCTCCTAAGGAGCAACACTTTAAATTCATTTGATTTCTGGATGGAAAAATGTTGCTCTCGGTAAGCCTTGAACTTGTGAGTTTGCTGCTCTTTTTTAAATTTTTTATTGTTATGTTAATCACCATACATTACATCATTAGTTTTAGATGTAGTGTTCCATGATTCATTGTTTGTGCATAACACCCAGTGCTCCATGCAGAACGTGCCCTCTTTAATACCCATCACCAGGCTAACCCATCCTACCACCCCCTCCCCTCTAGAACCCTCAGTTTGTTTTTCGGAGTCCATCGTCTCTCATGGTTCGTCTCCCCCTCCGATTCCCCCCCCTTCA
>NW_027694304.1:0-354 GCF_054177405.1 Leptonychotes weddellii | reverse complement strand
TGGGTGGCTCAGTTGGTTAAGCGACTGCCTTCGGCTCAGGTCATGATCCTGGAGTCCCAGGATCGAGTCCCGCATCGGGCTCCCTGCTCGGCAGGGAGTCTGCTTCTCCCTCTGACCCTCCTCCCTCTCATGCTCTCTGTCTCTCATTCTCTCTCTCTCAAATAAATAAATAAAATCTTTAAAAAAAAAAAAAAAAGAATATCTATAGAGAAACACATCATAATCAAATTGTCAAAAAACAAGGGCAACAAGAGAATCTAGAAACTGGCAAAGAAGAAGCAACTCATCACTCATACAAAGGATCTTAAATAAGATTTAACAGCTGATTTCTCATCAGAAATCATGGAGGCCATA
>NW_027694303.1:0-354 GCF_054177405.1 Leptonychotes weddellii | reverse complement strand
TTTTTTTTTTAAAGATTTTATTTATTTATTTGACAGAGAGAGACACAGCGAGAGAGGGAACACAAGCAGGGGGAGTGGGAGAGGGAGAAGCAGGCTTCCTGCTGAGCAGGGAGCCCGATGCGGGGCTCGATCCCAGGACCCTGAGACCATGACCTGAGCCGAAGGCAGACGCTTAACGACTGAGCCACCCAGGCGCCCCAAGAGCCGCTTTTGAAATGGTAGAAAGGCAGAGGTTCTGATTTAGAGGCAGATAGACACCTGTGCTCATCTTTTGTGGCAGCGTGGAGGGAGATTGCATGAGGGGCTCTTGAGACTTGCGCTTTGCCTGAGCAGCTCTCTGCTGTCTTTGGGATG
>NW_027694302.1:0-354 GCF_054177405.1 Leptonychotes weddellii | reverse complement strand
TTTTGGAATTAGTGCTGATGGTTGTACAACCTTGAGAATATATTGTACATTTTTTTTAAAAAAAGATTTTATTTATTTATTTGACATATAGAGAGATAGCTAGAGAGGGAACACAAGCAGGGGGAGTGGGAGAGGGAGAAGCAGGCTTCCCGCAGAGCAGGGAGCCCGATGCGGGGCTCAATCCCAGGACCCTGAGATCATGACCTGAGCCAAAGGCAGACGCTTAATGACTGAGCCACCCAGGTGCCCCTATATTGTACACTTTTAAAAGGGTGACTTTTGGGGCACCTGGGTGGCTCAGTTGGTTAAGCGACTGCCTTCGGCTCAGGTCATGATCCTGGAGTCCCGGGATCG
>NW_027694301.1:0-354 GCF_054177405.1 Leptonychotes weddellii | reverse complement strand
TTGATTTTACTTTCAGTAGATTGCTTTCTCATGAGTGGTAATGTGTTGAAAGTCATGCATGTGTTGAGGTAAGTGTATCTCATGTTTTTCCGTAGGAATAAACCACACAGATGATCATTGCTGTTTTTGTAGGAATTTCTGGTTTTACCTCTCATGATTATGATTTCCTGATTGTATATGGTCTGTAGTAGTGATTCAGAAGTTATTCTAGGCTGCGTGTAGGGATCCTTCTGGCCCTGTTTGCTGGGGTTTGTATGGTGATAAACCTTGTGCGTCCCCATTCAGGTTTGGAATATCTAATGACCGCTATGAAAACTCCTCAGCAGTGTTCCTTAGTTTGACCACTACTAGTCT
>NW_027694300.1:0-354 GCF_054177405.1 Leptonychotes weddellii | reverse complement strand
CCTCAATATATTCAGAGCATGTACACTTGGCATTAATTTAAAATCATTCATTGCTCTTCTTATCAGGGTAAAGGACATTGGTGCATTTTAGTGTTATCTTGAAGTTAATTTGAGGCTTTAAATATTTAAGTGTTTGATAACTTGTAGTCTGGAAGGATGAAACACAGAGAACCATAGATTGTATTTATCTATCTGCAGGAGAAAGACAGGACACCTTCCCCTCTTGAAATAACACTGACTTTTAAAAATGTCTTTTTAAAAATTCATTTTCGGGGCGCCTGGGTGGCTCAGTTGGTTAAGCGACTGCCTTCGGCTCGGGTCATGATCTTGGAGTCCCTGGATCGAGTCCCACAT
>NW_027694299.1:0-6697 GCF_054177405.1 Leptonychotes weddellii | reverse complement strand
TCCTAGAGTATAGATCCTTTACCTCTTTGGTTAGGCTTATTCCAAGGTATCTTATGGTTTTTGATGCTATTGTAAATGGAATTGTTTCTCTAATTTCTCTTTCTACAGTTGCGTTGTTAGTGTGTAAGAAAGCAACTGATTTCTGTGCATTGATTTTGTATCCTGCCACATTACTGAGTTGCTGTATGAGTTCTAGTAATTTGGGGGTGGAGTCTTTTGGGTTTTCCACATAAAGTATCATGTCGTCTGCGAAAAGAGAGAGTTTGACTTCTTCTTTGCCAATTTGAATACCTTTTATTTCTTTTTGTTGTCTGATTGCTGTTGCTAGGACTTCTAGTACTATGTTGAACAATAGTGGCGAGAGTGGGCATCCTTGACGTGTTCCTGATTCCAAAGGGCTATTTCTTAAATATATTTTTTAATATTTTATTTTTAAAAAATTTTGGGTGGCTCAGTCAGTTAAACGTCCACCTTGGGCTCAGGTCATGATCCCAGGGTCCTGGGATAGAGCTCCATGTCAGGCTCGCTCAGCGGGGAGTCTGCTTCTCCCTCCCCCTCTGCCCCTCCCCCTTTCTCATGCGCACATGCGCGTTCTCTCTCAAATAAATAAAATCTTTTTAAAAATTAAATAAAAATAAATTTTTTTAAATTTAAATTCAACTTAGTTAACATATAATGGATTATTAGTTTCAGGGGTAGAATTTAGTGATTCATTAGTGGCATATAACACCCAGTGCTCATTACATCAAGTGCCTTTCTTAATGCCCATCACCCAATTACCCCATCCCTTTCCCCACATCCCCTCCAGCAACCCTCAGTTTATTTCCTATAGTTAAGAGTCTCTTATGGTTTGCCTCCCTCTCTGTTTTTATCTTATTTTATTTTTCCTTCCCTTCCCCTATTTTCATCTGTTTTGTTTGTTTTTTAAATTCCACATATGAGTGAAATCATATGGTATTTGTCTTTCTCTGAGGGGGTATTTTTAATCTAACAAAATAATCATTGGGTTCATCTGGGAGAAAATGTTCAAAAATCACCAAGAAAATGCTTAAGTAATGAGAGGTACTTTGATCTTAAAATGTGCTCTGAACTAAAATGTGCTTTAAACGACAGTAAATAAAAAACATATTATACTGAAAATAGACTAGAGAGACTAATAAAACTGCAAAATCCAACTGCATGCTAGAGAGAAAACCTAGACTCAGACCAAGCATAGTAATTAGCATGTGACAGAAGTAACATTTCAAACCAGTACAGAATAAAGACATTATTCAATAATGATATTGTGGTAATTTGGGTGAAATTTTCTTTTCTTTTTTTTCTTAAAGATTTTAAAAATTTATTTATTTGACAGAGAGAGACACAGCAAGAGAGGGAACACAAGCAGGGGAAGTGGGAGAGGGAGAAGCAGGCTCCCCACCGAGCAGGGAGCCCGACGCGAGGCTCGATCCCAGGACCCTGGGATCATGACCTAGCCAAAGGCAGATGTTTAACCGACTGAGCCACCCAGGCGCCCCTGGGTGAAATTTTCTAATTAAAGAATTAAAATTTTGATAAAACAAAAAACCTATTATTTTTTGAAAGTAAAGATTTACTTACTCTTGCATTGGAAAAGACTTTTTATTGTAGTATAATACACATAACATGAAATTTATTATTTTAGCATTTTAAAGTGTACAATTCAGTGACATTAAGTACATTCACAATATTGTGCAACTGTCATCACTATCTGCTTCCAGATCTTTTAATCACCCCAAAGAAAACCCCGTATCCATTAAGCAGTCAACCCCCATTTTTCCCTCCTTCCCACTGGCAACCATGAACTTTCTGTCTATGGATTTGCCTATTCTAGACATTTCATATAAATAGAAACATATATATTGTGCCTTTTGTTTCTGGCTTCTCTCATTTCACATAATATTTCCAAACTCATCCATGTTTTAGCATGAATCAGTACTTCATTACTTTTAACGGCTGAATGATATTCCATTGTATGGATATACTACTTTTTGTTTGTCATTCATCAGTTGATGGACATTTGGGTTGTTTCTACCTTTTGGCTATTATGAATAGTACTGCTACACCCATTTGTGTACAAGTTTTTGTGTGGACCTATGTTTTCAATGCTCTTGATTTATGAATTTTAGGAGTGATTTCCATTTCTGCAAAAAGGCCTTTGGGATTTTGATAAGGATTGCACTGAATCTGTAGATCACTTTGTAGTATGATAGATATAGTATTGTCATCCTAACAATATTAAGTCTTCCAAACCATGAATTTGGATGTATTTCCATTTATTTCGATCTTCCTTAATTTCTTTCAGCAATTTTTTGTAGTTTTTAGTGTACAAGTCTCACACCTCTTCGGTCAACTTTATTTCTAAGTATTTTATTCTCTTTACGTATTGTAAATGGAATTGTTTTTTAAATGTCATTTTTAGATTGCTAATTGCTAATGAATATAAATACAACTGGTTTTTGTGTGTTTTGTATCCTGCAACTTTGCTGAATTGGTTTATTAGCGCTAATAAACACACATTGCGTGTTTTTAGGAATTTGTCCATTTCATCCAGATTATTTAATTTGTTGTCATGCAACTGTTCCGAATATTCTTCTATAATTTTTTTTTTTACTGTAAGGTCAGTATTAATGTTATCACTTTCATTTCTGATTTTATTAATTTGAGTCTTCTTTCTTTTTTTTTTCATAGTCTGGCTAAAGATTTGTCAATTTTGTTTATCTTTTCAAGGAACCAACTTTTGGTTTAATGGATTTTCTCTATTATTTTTGTATTCTCTACTTTGGTTATCTCCACTCTAATCTTTATTATTTCCTTCCTTCTGCTCTCTTTAGGTTTAGTTTGCTCTTTTTCTAGTGTGTGTGGGGGAGAGTGTGCTTTATAAGCCTGACACCAAAGGATAAAAATCATAAAAAAAACCCTGACAGCTTAATTACAAGAAAAACATTTAACTTATATACATAAAAAAACACATGAATAAATTAAAAGACAAAAAACAAACTGGAAAAATATTTAAAACCTTTGTCAGACAAAGGTTAACATTCTAAGAGCTCCTGCAAACAGTAAAATGAACATCCTAGCAGAAAAGTAGGCAATAGACAAGCCTAAGAAAAAGAATGAAAGAAAAATCACCCTAATGGTTACTAAACATATAAATTCTGAATCATAACTGTAAATAAAGAAATTAAAATTAAAAGAAATAAAGACATAATATTTCTCTGTTAATTTTCTTACTGGGGTGAAATTCATGTAACACCAAAATTAATCATTTTAAAGTAAGCAATTCAGTGACATTTAGTACAGTCACAATGTTATGTAACTACCACATCTATCTAGTTCCAAAAATTTTCATCACCCCAAAAGGAAACCTAGTACCCATTAAAAGCAGTTACTCCTCACTCACCCTCCCCCCAGCTGCTAGCACCATCGATATTTTTTTTTCCATCAAAGAGGAAATAAAACAGTGATAATTCACCTATCTGTACATCAGAATCACCTGGGAAGCCTCAATAATTCCAATGCCCAAGGGCACATCCCAGACCAATTAAATCAGAATCTTTGGGAATGGGACCAGGGTATCAGTATTTTTTAAGGTTCTCCACATGAGGACACCTGGGTGGCTCAGCTGGTTAAGTGTCTGCTTTCGGCTCAGGTCACGATCCCAGGAAACTGCGATCAAGTCCCTCATCGGGCTCCTTGCTCAGCAGGGAGCCTGCTTCTCCCTCTGCCCGCCATTCCCCCTGCTTGTACTCTCTTTCTCTCTCTCTCTCTCTCTGACATAAAATAAAATCTTAAAAAAAAAAAAAAAGGTTCTCCACATGATTCCAATGTACAGACAAGGTTGAGAATCACTAATTTAAAAGAATGATAATATCCAACATTAATTCTAGTGACAGTGTATCCTAGTATAGGGTTCTCTGTAATTTGTGCAACTTTTTGAAAAAACTGTCTGGCAATAATAATAGCTCACATTTATTGAGCTCTTATCATGTTCAGACACTAGGCTAAGTGTGTTATTAGTTCTTTTAATCCTCACAGCAGCCCTATGGAGCAGTGTACTATCACCCTCATTTTACAGATGTACAAACAGAGATACAGAGAAACTAAATGATGTAACTAAATAACATAGCAAGTAAGTGTTTTTAATCCATGCTTTAGCCACTACTCTACACTGTAGACTGCCATCTTTTATTTTATTTTTATGTTTTTTAAAGATTTATTTATTTATTTGAGAGAGAGACACACAGAGAGCATGCAAGAGAGGGTGGAGGGGCAAAGGGAAAGGGAGAAGCAGACTCCCTGCTGAGCAGGGAGCCCCAATGCAGGGCTCGATCCCAGGACCCTAAGATCATGACCTGAGTCAAAGGCAGATGCTTAACCAACTGAGCCACCGAGGCACCACAAATGCCATTCTTTAAAATGTTCCTTCCAGAAAGTTATCCCAAGGAAATCATCCTGGATGTGCACAAGAATTTTCAGTGCATGCTGTTTAAAAATGAAAATTGAAAACAATTTAAATACCCAGGTGTACAATATGAAATTATTAAGTTACATAAATTATGTGATTGAATATGAGGTAGCTATTTTATTTATTATTTTTATTTTTTTTTAAAGATTTTATTTATTTGACAGAGAGAGACACAGCGAGAGAGGGAACACAAGCAGGCAGAGTGGGAGAGGGAGAAGCAGGCTTCCCACGGAGCAGGGAGCCCGATGTGGGGCTCGATCCCAGGACCCTGGGATCACGACCTGAGCCGAAGGCAGACGCTTAACAACTGAGCCACCCAGGTGCCCCAAGGTAGCTATTTTAAAGATTTTATTTATTTATTTGTCAGAGCGAGAGAGAGCACAAGCAGGGGGAGCAGCAGGCAGAGAGAGAAACAGGCTTCCCACTGAGCAAGGAGCCCGATGTGGGACTCGATCCCAGGACCCTGGGATCATGACCTGAGCCAAAGGCAGACGCTTAACAACTGAGCCATCCAGGCATCCTAAGAGGTAGCTATTTTATTTTTTTTAAGATTTTATTTATTTATTTGACAGAGAGAGACCCAGCGAGAGAGGGGACACAAGCAGGGCGAGTGGGAGAGGGAGAAGCAGGCTTCCCACTGAGCAGGGAGCCCGATGCGGGGCTCGATCCCAGCACCCTGGGATCATGACCTGAGCCGAAGGCAGACATTTAACCGACTGAGCCACCCAGGCGCCCTGAGGCAGCTATTTTAAATGGGTAGTTGAATATATGTGTACACAGTTGAATGATTCCAAATGCTAATAGTATCTCTGAATGATAGATTGTGGATAACTTTTATTTTCTTCTTTTTTGCATATGTGTATTTCCTAATTTTTCTATAATGCTTATGTATTTTTTGGTTTTTAAAATAAGTTTAAAGGGGCACCTGACTGGCTCAGTTGGTGGACTGTGGGACCCTTAATCTCAGGGTTGTGAGTTCAAGCCCTATGTTCGGTGAAGGGTTTACTTAAAAAAAAAAATCTTTAAAAAAATAAAATAAGTTTGAAATGTTAACTGTCTTCATCAACAAACCTCCTCTATCCCTTTGCCCTTGGGATACAGTATAATCTAGAGACCTTACACAAAACCTATCATGCTCCCATCATCCCCTCTCCATTTTTGAAACTTTTGGGTTCCAGTCTGCATTATCCCAAGCTGTCTCTAGTCCAGATGAAAAGAGAATCAGATGTCACTACTTTAACCCACAAACTCAACTTGTTTCCTTCCCCCTTTACCCCTATGCCTTCATTTCTTCAAAACAAACATCAAATCCACCCTCTAGTGTTGCACGGTTGAGGAGCTAAATGTGACTAAGGACTTAAAATGAAAAGCATAGAAATAAAACCTATCCTACCCCTTCTCAAATATTTTTTTTCCTTTCTTGTTTTTGGCGGCAGTGGTGGGGGGCTTCTCCTTTTATCTTTTTTCTCCTTTTCCCTGAAAAGAAATAGATAATGTACCACCACTTCCCCCCCCCCACACACACACCATCCTGGATTCAGGTCATACTTACTGTTACTATCCAGCCACTTAATATGCATCTTGTATAACTTGCTTCACCTGTTTCTTCTGTAACTAAATTAATCATATCTACCTTATTTGCATTACAAAGTAGTGGTGTTGATAAATATAACCTGCAAATGTTCTGAAGGTATAAAATACACTTTATAAATTCTGAAGGAGGCAATTTTTTTCCTAATTTCTTCTTTTGCTCTCCTGCCTCCTTTGACTACTTGTTAGATTTTCTTCCTTTTCTGCTCCTTCTCCTTCCCATTTTCTACCTCCTCATCTCTGTTCATTTATTCATTCTGCAAACATTGATCAACAGTTGGGTCAGGCACACTGCTAGGGTTCTTTGAAGAGCTCACAGCTAAAGTGGGGAACCAGGCTCGTAGACCAGTAGCTGCAGTATGATGTCTAAGTACTAGAACGGCACAGAGGACCCTGCAACAAAATCTGGGCACAGGAAGTCTTCACAGAGGAAGTGGTGGTATGAAGAGGGCCCTGAAGGATGAAATAGTTCACAGATAGGCAGAGGAGGGAGAGAAGAGCATCCCAGATAGAAGGGCCACATGCACAGAGAGAAACATGGGTAATCCCAGAAAGGCAGAGGCAGAAAATGCAGTTAGAATGGAAGGTTACAGCCACATCAGGGATTTTTTTGTTGTTGTT
>NW_027694298.1:0-354 GCF_054177405.1 Leptonychotes weddellii | reverse complement strand
TGATTAAATGTCTTTGATTTGAGAAGAAAGACCCAGATGCTGTCAGCACTGAAAAGCTTATTGAGGAATTTTCAAATTTGCCAAAGTTATAAGCTGTGGTGATGGCTTAGTATTGGTAATGGAATCCCAAGTTTGATTAAATACCTACATTAGAAACACCAACAAAGCTTTTGTTATTAAAAATTAAATGTTAGAGGGCGCCTGGGTGGCTCAGTTGGTTAAGCGACTGCCTTCGGCTCAGGTCATGATCCTGGAGTCCTGGGATCAAGTCCCGCATTGGGGTCCCTGCTCGGTGGGGAGTCTGCTTCTCCCTCTGACCCTCCTCCCTCTCATGCTGTTTCTCTCTCTCTCTCT
>NW_027694297.1:0-354 GCF_054177405.1 Leptonychotes weddellii | reverse complement strand
GGGCCCCCAAGGTTCCCACAAGGGCTCAGATGCTGCATGCTTCCCCAGGAGAGTGGGGGGCTCGGCTGAGTGTGCCCAGTGTCCTCCTCCATCCCTCCCAGTTCAGGTGACAGAGGGTTGGGGAAGGCCAGGAGGGTGAACAGGAAAATGCCCCTTTGGGGAAATTGGGAGGTTGTGAAATAAGATGTGTTCAGGGGTCTTTGGAGAGAAGGTCCTCCAGGGATAGGGATAGGGTCTCTCTTTGGAGAGAAGGCCCTCCAGGGATAGGGAACAGCATGAGCAGTGGCTCAGAGGCAGGAGAGAGCAGGGGTGCTGAGAAGGGAGGGCAGTTGCTGATGCTGGAGTCTGAGGAGT
>NW_027694296.1:0-354 GCF_054177405.1 Leptonychotes weddellii | reverse complement strand
GAGCGATGGCGGTGATAGATCGGGGTCAGCTACTCTTGGCTGCTCGATCCCAGCCAGGAGGACGAGGTCAGGGAGGACAGCTGCCAAAACCTGTTTCGTTCGGAGGATTTCCTTTCTCCCTTGCCCGGAGCTGGCATGGACTGCCCTAAGCGCATTTTGTGAAGTAGAGAAACGAATTAGAAGTAGCGGGCCTTAGGAGTTTGCTCCC
Source organism: Leptonychotes weddellii (assembly GCF_054177405.1). Lineage (NCBI taxonomy): Eukaryota > Metazoa > Chordata > Mammalia > Carnivora > Phocidae > Leptonychotes > Leptonychotes weddellii. The sequence goes on along the minus strand of NW_027694296.1, from coordinate 146 downwards.
GGTAAGTTCCCCCGATAATTGCACATCCGAGCCCCATCCCTCCTTAGTTCCCGACTGTTGAGTTCTTTTGAACCATTTGTGGTTTTTTAAAGATTTTATTTATTTATTTGAGAGAGGGAGTGTGGTGCGAGCGGGGGAGGGGGAGG
>NW_027694295.1:0-354 GCF_054177405.1 Leptonychotes weddellii | reverse complement strand
GTGTATTTTTCCACTCATTTAATGTGCCAAGGTATTTGAATTTTGTTAGTGTTAAATTTATTTTAAAATGACTTTTTTTTTTTTTTTTGCAAAAAGCATAACATGGAATAAAGTTTAGTTGGGCATGTTTTTTGGACTAGGACCCATCTAATTTTCAATATTGGTTCTGCCATCAGCTACTGTTAGAACCTTCTGCTAGGCACTAGGCATCTCTAAGCCTCCTTTTGTTTAAAATGGGAGACTGAGTCTTATGAGGAATCAAGAAAACATGCCTGCAAAATGTTAAACACAGCATGCACAACTAAGTAAATGTTTAGGAGTAAAAGAGCAGCTCACTAAGTTTTTTTTTTTTTT
>NW_027694294.1:0-354 GCF_054177405.1 Leptonychotes weddellii | reverse complement strand
ATCTATCTATTTGAGAGAGAGAGTGCATGTGAGGGTGTTGGGGGGAGAAGCGGAGGGGAAGAGAGAGGGAAAACAGACTCTGAGCTGAGCATGGAGCCTGACTGGGGGCTGGATCCCATCATCCTGAGATCACAACCTGAGCAAAACCAAGAGTCCAACACTTAACCAAATGAGCCACCCACGCGCCCCATTCCACATTAACATTAAATTAACATTTGCTGCTGTCATTATGAGTGGTTAAATATTGTTATTCTTCAGATAGTTAGGGCACTCTACTTAATTTTGTTTTTCTTTTTGGACAAAGTCTCTTTTTCATGGAGTTTGTAATTACTACTTTTTTCATGTTTTTAGTTT
>NW_027694293.1:0-354 GCF_054177405.1 Leptonychotes weddellii | reverse complement strand
GCAGGGAGTCTGCTTCTCCCTCTCCCACTCCCCGTTTGTGTTCCCTCTCTCGCTGTGTCTTTCTCTGTCAAATAAATAAATAAAATCTTAAAAAAAAAAAAAACTGAGGGGAATTAGGGAACCATGGCATAATAGTGCTGAACGGAGCAAACCACCCCCCCAAATCCTCTTCACCCCTTACCATCTAGACATCTAGTCAGTGACGGAAAATCTGCTCCTACTGACATGGGGCTTTTTCCTCAACAAGATGGGCAAGAAGCTCACCCTACAGAAAGGTCCAGAGGTAATCAGCCTATGCGTTTAAAGCTTCTAATTTAGAGCTTCCCACTCTTAATCACGAGCAGACAGCTAATT
>NW_027694292.1:0-354 GCF_054177405.1 Leptonychotes weddellii | reverse complement strand
TTTCCTGGTCCATCATATATTTGCCAAGAATCTTCATTAAACCAGGAATGAGTCTGAGTGTAAGAAAGACAGAGACAGGAGTCCCAGGACAGCAGTCTCCTTTTGGCAGGTTTAGTGGATTTCATTTCAACATGGCAGACATTTATGGAGCACTAATTATTTTTAAAAGTAATAGCTCCAGGAACAGGGGAACACATAAATCACTTCCTCTGAAGGCTGACATTGTACTGAAATAAACTAATATGTATAGACATCACTCAGATACAATGAATACAGGTAAATGCTGTGAGAAGCAATATGAGGAAAGTGTTAGTGTTAAGAAGTTAAGGGTGAGGGGCGCCTGGGTGGCTCAGT
>NW_027694291.1:0-354 GCF_054177405.1 Leptonychotes weddellii | reverse complement strand
GGGGGGGGGGGGGCCTGGGTGGCTCAGATGGTTGAGCGTCTGCCTTCGGCTCAGGTCATGACCTGAGATCCTGGAATCGAGTCCCGCATCGGGCTCCCTGCTCCTTGGGGAACCTGCTTCTTCCTCTACCAGTCTCTCTCTCTCATGAATAAATAAATAAAATCTTTAAAAAAATGATTTTTGCCTAGAAGTGTCCAGGCCCTGTCTAGGAAAGGGTCCCTTAGTCCAGGACCCTGGCTTTTGTACCCATCTGCTGTAGACCCCTCAGTGTCCTTTTGGAGTGATGGTGATGCCCGTAGACCAGGCACTGGATTCTTCCCTCTTATTAGTTGAGTAACCACAGGCAATTCCATT
>NW_027694290.1:0-354 GCF_054177405.1 Leptonychotes weddellii | reverse complement strand
GGCCAGGGTGGTGCAAGTAGGGCAATCAACCATCCCAGTTTGCCCAGGATTGGAGGGTTTCCTGGGGTGTGGGACTTCCCTGGGCAAACTGGGACAGTCATTCACCCCAGCATGGGAGCAGAACTTACACTAAGAAGTGTGAAGGTGGAGGATGTCTTGGGCCAGGTTTCTTTGGCTTTCTTCACTCTTTCTATTTTTATTTTTTGTTCCTTTGACTCAGTAATTTTAAATGACTTGTCTCTGAGTTTGCTGACTGTTTCTTCTGCTTGAATAAGTCCAATGTTGAATGCCTCTAGTGTATTTTTCAAATCAGTTATTGTGTTCTTCAGTTCCAGAGTTTCTGTTTGTTTTTTT
>NW_027694289.1:0-354 GCF_054177405.1 Leptonychotes weddellii | reverse complement strand
TTTTTTTTTAATTTAATTTAATTTTATTATGTTATGTTATTCACCATACAGTACATCATTAGTTTTTGATGTAGTGTTTCATGATTCGTTGTTTTCCTATAACACCCAGTGCCCCATGCAGTACGTGCCCTCCTTAATACCCATCACTGGGCTAACCCATCCCCCGACCCTCCCTTCCCTCTAAAACCCTCAGTTTGTTTCTTGGAGTCCATAGTCTCTCATGATTCATCTCTCCCTCTGAATCCCTCCCACCATTTTTCCCTTCCTTCTAATGTCCTCCATGCTATTCCTTATGTTCCACAAATAAGTGAAACCATATGATAATTGACTATCTCTGCTTGACTTATTTCACTT
>NW_027694288.1:0-6699 GCF_054177405.1 Leptonychotes weddellii | reverse complement strand
AAAAAAAAAAAAAGAACAAAGACTACCTTAAAATTGTTATTCCCTCATAGGTTATCTGTCTTCTCTTTTTGGGTTGTTTTGGAGATTTCTGCTTTATCCCTGTTTGGCTATTTTGCGACGTGTGGGGGGGGGATTTGTGGATTTATTTTAATTCATCTTGTTAAGCAAAGCACTTTTCTGTGTGTTTTCAATCTGAAAACTCATGATTATTTTGCTTCTGGAAAGTTCTCAGGCTACATCTCTCTGAGTTCTTGTCTGCCATTGCCCCTACTCTCCTCCTCTAGAACACGTATCAGATCTGGGTTAGAGGTTCAGGGTCACCCAACTACTCTGTCAAAATATTTTTCGTCTTCCTCTACTGCATTCTGGGTAAAATCCTCAGCATATCTTCCATTCATTAATCCTATTTGCATCTTTGTGCAGTTTGGAGTTTCACTTATTAAGATTTACATTTCAATGCCCATTTTTCATTTCCAGCATTTGTACATTATTCTCTTTCTATCCACCTATTAATATTTCTTTTCTGCCAGTTGTGTTTCATATTTTCTTATAGCTGGAATTCCTTCTTTCATCTCTGGTAATTCAAAACATGCATTTTAAGGTCATCATCAGACTGCTCTATTTTCATTTAATCCTGAACAGATTAATCTCTCACTGTTGATCTTGTTGGCTATCTTTAGCAGAGTTCGTTTTCCTTGGATGTTTTGGAATTTTGGTTTGCAACCCATACAGCAGTCCATTGGATGGCGTGGGGTACGGTGGGAGTGAGGGGGTCTTCTCAGTACCACCCTCTCCCAAGGTTTTGTGGTTGGGGGAAGTTAGGGATCTCCCAGGAACCCTAAGCCTGGAAGAGGTCTTACATTGACAGACCAGGACCCCCAGGATATAATGATACTAGTAAGCTTCAGTCATCAGGCCTCCAGATGACCTTGGCCCAGGAGTAGGCTCAAGGTTGTATCTAGGCTTCATCCTGAGCAGTAATTGTCTTGGATATTTTTAGCCTCCTTTCAAGCGGGAGCAGCCCAGCCCAGACCTTGGTTTTAAGAAGTGAGTCTGGCTCTGGTCCCCTCCCCACATGGGCTACTTTTAGTTCCTACTGCCCCACCAGAGTGGAGCTCCTCACATCACCGCCTACTACCAGACTCACAGTGAGCAGGACTGAGGCTTCAGCATCAATCTTTGCTTTGTATTTCTGTTCTATTTCTTTTCATAGATATGTTTATCTTGTTTCTGAGCATAATTACATCTTTAATTTTCTTTTTATAGTTAGTGTTTGGAGCGATGGGGGTAAAGGGAAGGGATCCAAAATTAAATTTATACACTGCACAGAAGGCAATATTTAAAACAAAGACTGAAAGAGGTAAAGGGGAGAGTCACGCCTGGGGGCAGGAAATTATCCCCGACAGAGGGAAAAGCAAGTGCAAAAAACCCGAGGCATGCCTGGCGTACCTGAAGAATAGCAAGGAGGCTAGTGTGGCTGGAAAAGAGTGAGCTAAGGTGAATGGCAAGAGGTAGGAGAAGAGGGGAGAGGTTGCAGCAGGCTAAACCACAAAGGACTCCACAGGCCTTCACAAGTCAATGGTAAATTCTGAACAGAGCAGCAACATGGTCTGACTTATGCTTTAATAGGACTGTTCTACCTGCTACATTTGGGAAAAGATGGAATGGGGACTGTGGCAGGAAGTGGAAGGGTGGGTGAAAGGTGGTTAGGAGGCTCTCACAATGATCCGGAAGTTAAATGATGTTGGGCTGAAACAGGGCAGAAGTATGAGGGATAGAAAATGGCTGGCTTCTGAATATAATTTGAAGGCAGAGACAGTAGAACTGGCTGGTGAACTGGATGCAGGTCGGGGGGAGAAAGAGAGGCGTCAAGGATGACTCCAAGGAATAGAACAGCCATGACCTGAGATGAGGAAGAATGACAGAATAGGACTGTTTTGGAGGGAGTTCAGTTTTAACCACTAATATGAAGATTAAGCCCTCTTTCCTGACTACAAAGATAGAGAAATTACCATACAGCTCAAAAAAGACTGACGACTAGTATCCAGAATATATAAGGAACTCTTGGAACACAACAATTAAAAATGGGTAAAAGATTTGAATAGAGACTTCACAAAGAAGAAAGAGGGATGGCAAATAAGTCCATGAAAAGATGTTCAACACCACCAGTCATTAGAGAAATGCAAAATAAAACCACATTTACTGCTACACACCCACTAAAATGGCTAAAATTACAACACTAATAATACTGTGTTGGCAAGGATGTCAAGCAGTGGGCACTCTCATACACTGCTTTTGGGAATGCAAAGTGGCACGTCACTCTGGAAAACAGTTTGGCAGTTTCTTATATAGTAAAACACAGACCTACCAGCTGACCCAGCCATTCTACTAGATATTTACACACAAGAGAAATGGAAACATTTGTCCATGCACATCTTGTACTCAAACAGTCACAGCAACTTTATTTGTAATCACCAAAAAATGGAAACACCCGATGTCCATCAACAAGTAAATGAATAAATAAAATGGGGTGCATCCAAAGAATGGAATACTACTTGGCAACAAAAGCCCTGACACATGCTGCAAGATGGATGAACCTCCAAATCATCACGCTGAATAAAATAACCTAGAATTCCTCCCCTTTCCTCCCAAAAAGCTACATAATACATGTTTCCATTCATAATGGAATTCCAGAAAATGTAAACCCATCTACAGTGACAGAAAAGCAGGTCAGTGACTGTCTGGGGCTAACGTGGAAGAAGGGATGGAAAGCAGGGACAAGATACATGAAAACTCCCTGTATCTTTAAATGGTGAGTATTGTATGTAAATACATACAACAGCCTCAGTTAGTTGAAAGACCATCTTTTAATGCATAAATACATGATGACCTAGTGGACAGAGAAGGGACCTCTCTTTTGCTGATTCAAGTCTAGCTCAGAACTGGGCCATGAAAACCCAGTAAGAGACAACGCCTTTTCTTGACAGCTAGTAGGAAAGCGGTTCTTTTCCATGCTTTGTACACCCTAATCTTGGCAGAATAAAGACTAAACCCTGGAGCAGAGCCCTTTGGATATCTTGCCTTCCAGTCAGAGGTAGTGTACACACTCAGATATTCAAGAACCTTCTTTGGCTCACCCCTCCAAAGGATACTGTATAAGCCACTGCACATAAAACACCTTACCTCAGTGCATCTCCCCGAAGAGCAGTACCTTACCTGTAACTCCACATTCAGGGTTTTATTCTTGCAAACTCACAGAACGCATACACCCAATTCCAGTCAGAGACCAGCAGCCGCAACAGAAAACATTCTTAAGGGCAGAGGCATCAATGGGCAGCTCATTCCCTGTATGAGATCTTTGCTGCTGCTGTCCTCCACTTTGGGGCCTCCCCAAACACAGGCATATATCTCCATGCTGAAAATTCGTGGATTACCACTTGAGACCAGTGTTGTACAAAAGAACCTTCTACAGTGATGGCAATGTTCTATTTCCGCACTGACGATATATGAGCCACGAGCCGCACGTGACCACTGAGCAGCTGAAACGTGTCTAGTGCAAATGGGGAACTGAATTTTAAGTTTTATTTAATTTTAATTTAATCTGGCTAGTGATTACTCTCTTTAGACTCTGAAATCTAATATTCTTTCTCAAGAAAGAAAAAGAAAACAAAAGTTCAAACATCCTCTTACCCTGTCCTCCTCAAGTTATCTTAAAAGTATCTAGGACCAGCTTGAATCTAGAAGATAAAGAAACATGTTTGATGCTACCAGTTATAGGGAAAATGTTGTTTTATAAAGATTTTGTTTAAGTAGCACCATGCAGTGCAGAACAAAACAAAACACAGCAGGGAACCAGCAATGAAGGTGTTCTGGGGTCAGAGACCAGTGGGTGGCCAGGTGACACCGGGAATTTGAGATTGCATGGGTCAGAAACTCAGGCTGCCACTAATCTTGCTGTGTACTCTTGAGCAGATCACTTTTTCTCTCTGGACCTCAGTTTTTCAACAGTAAGCTGGATTGAACCACCTGCCCCATCTAATACACAGAGTTTTTAGAAAGGAAAAGAAAAGGCAAAGAATGCTAAAGAGTATCAAATGCTACTTAAAATAAAAGCAAGATGTCATCATCAACTCCCCTAAGTCCTGTGGAGGTCTTTATGCCCCTTTCCTGGCCCCACCCATTCTTCACGGTCCAGCTCTAGCCCTACTGCCTCCTTACATTCTCTTCAGAATCCGTCAGCTCACTACCACTGTCCCCACCTCTGAACACCGACCTGTGAATGCCTACTCCATTCAGACTCTTCTAAGCTGAACTGTTGCATTGTGTGTTCTCTCCCCAGTGGAGGCGGAGGGTCAACCACTGGCTCTGGATCAAATGAGTTCACGCATGTCAAAGGACAGACCTTTACGTTACGAAAAATAAATGGCAACATCATAAAGGGAGACAATGTGCTCACGTGAGCCACCAGGCAGAAGCCAAGGATGGAGCAGTCACCCACACTTAGAATGACTCTAACAGCCACAGAAGAATGAGCAGTTGGGAAATCCTAACCAAGGAACTGCAGGGGACCCCTCCAAGAGGGGGGCAGAGCAAGCAAGAGCCTGGCAGGCAATGGCCTCTGCTACAGTCTGAATGTTTGTGTCCCTCCAGAATTCTTATGTTGTATTCCTAACCTCCAGAGATGACAGCATTAGTAGTAGGGCTTTTGGGGGGTGCTTGGGTCATAAGAGTGGAACCCTCATGAACAGGATTAATGCCTTATGAAAGAGGCTCCACAGAGCTTCCTAGCCTCTTCTGCCATGTGAGGACACAACCAGAAGTCTGCAACCCTGAAGACGCTCACCAGACGATGGTGGCACCCTGATCTTAAGACATCCAGCTCCAGAACTGTGAGAAATTGATTTCTGTTGTTTATAAGCTACCCAGGCTGTATTTTGTTATGCAGTATCCTAGCCAAGTCACCAAATTGTCTCTCTCTCTTTTTAAAGATTTTATTTATTTATTTGAGAGAAAGTGAGCAAGGGAAAGAGAGGAGCAGGGGGAGGGGCAGAGGGAGAGGGAGAAACAGACTCCCTGCTGGGCAGGGAGCCCGATGCAGAGCTCGATCCCAGGACCCTGGGATCCTGGGATCATGACCTAAGCCAAAGGCAGACACTTAACCGACTGAGCCACCCAGGTGCCCCCCAAATTGTCTCTTTTAAAAATATAGTCCCCACTGGAGCGCCTGCCTTCAGCTCAGGTCATGGTCCCAGGGTCCTAGGATCGAGCCCTGCATCGGGCTCCCTGCTCCATGGGAAGCCTGCTTCTCCCTCTCCCACTCCCCCTGCTTGTGTTCCTGCTCTCGCTATCTATCAAATAAATAAATAAAATCTTAAAAATAAAAATAAAAAATAAATAAAAAAATAAAAAATAAATAAAAATAAAAATATAGTCCCCATGGGGTGCTTGGGTGACTCAGACAGTTAAGCATCCGAATCTTGAACTCGGCTCAGTTCAAGCCCCACATTGGGCTCCATGCTGGGCATGGAGCCTACTTATAAATAAATAAATAAATAAATAAATAAATAAATAAATAAATAATAAAAATATAACCCCTATCAGTATGATCCAAGAGCTACAGAATTCAATAACCTTGAATTCAGGATAGCAACCCCAATCCCCAGCCCTTTTTAAGGTCAAAGTTCCAAGCTGTGCTGTTGTTCATTAATTAATAGTGGCTCTCTGGCTTCAGCTTATTAGAAGCCCTGGAGCAGTGTTAAAAATGCAATCTAGGGCCCCCTAGGTGGCTCAGTCGGTCAAGTGTCTGCCTTCAACTTAGGTCATGATTTCAGGGTCCTGGGATCGAGCCCCACATCAGGCTCCCTCTTTGGCGGGGAGTCTTCTCTCTTTCTCTCTCTCTCTCCCTCTGCCCCTCCCCACTGCTCATTTTCTCTCTCAAATAAATAAATAAAATCTTTTAAAAAGTGCAGTCTAGTGGAGATCGACTTTGAAGGGACACGATGGAACTTTCTGGGGGTGATGGTTATGTTGTTTTTCATTTTCACAAAAAAGATAAGGTTGGATTACACAAGGGGACGCATTTATCAAAACCCATAGGATAATATACTTAAGATTTACATTTCACTCCATGTAAATTTTACCTCAAAGAGAAAATGCATAGTCCAACCACACACACAACCCCAATCAGAATATCTGGGACTGGGACACAGACTCTGGTTTTTTAACACGTTTTCCAGGTGATTCTGATGAAGGCGAACCTCTGAGAACACTATGAAAATTATTTGCCTAGACCAAAAATAAAAACAGATACAGACAAGGAACATACTCAAATTAGGATTCCCACTTTCTATCTGCAATTGATTATATGACAGAAATCATAACTCTCAAGAAATGCTGGGAGGAACAGTATGAAATGGCCACTATTTGCCTATTTTTATTTACAGAAATGGCATTTGCCTACGGTTCTAATATTACTATGGTAATAAGATGCCATTATTTCTGGGCGCCTGGGTGGCTCAGTTGGTTAAGCGACTGCCTTCGGCTCAGGTCATGATCCTGGAGTCCCAGGATCGAGTCCCGCATCGGGCTCCCTGCTCGGCAGGGAGTCTGCTTCTCCCTCTGACCCTCCCCTGTCTCATGCTCTCTCTCTCTATCTCATTCTCTCTCTCAAATAAATAAATAAAATCTTTAAAAAAAAAA
>NW_027694287.1:0-354 GCF_054177405.1 Leptonychotes weddellii | reverse complement strand
GGAGGCGGCTTCCTTGGCTGGACGACTCCCCAGGCACGACCCCACCTCGGGGTCTCTGAGCTCACACAGGCAGGAGAAGCCAGGCAGGGCCCCCAAGTCCAGGAGGCTGTGGCCTCCCTGTGGGGCCAGGTACAAGGGAAGTCATCTTCCTCACCCGGCTGGCTTGTGGGTCGCGGAAGGTAAAATGGGGGGTGGGGGGGACAAGTTGCAGGGAGTCCTTGCTGAGTCAAGCACTGACTCACAGGGTGTGTTTCCTCCTGGGACAAACCTGAGGACACTGGAGACACTTGCCCACTCAGAGGAGCTGGAAAGAAGTGCCAGGAGGCTCAGAGGTCCCAGCGCTCACGCTCGGGC
>NW_027694286.1:0-354 GCF_054177405.1 Leptonychotes weddellii | reverse complement strand
CTGGGTGGCTCAGTTGTTAAGCATCTGCCTTCGGCTCAGGTCATGATCCCGGGGTCCTGGGATCGAGCCCCGCATCGGGCTCCCTGCTCAGCCGGGAGCCTGCTTCTCCCTCTCCCTCTGCCTGCTTCTCTGCCTACTTGTTCTCTCTCTCTCTATCTCTCTGTCAAATAAATAAATAAAATCTTAAAAAAAAAAAAAAGAAATGGATAAGGTGTCCAACTTCATTGGCCGTCGGGAAAATAAAAAATAAAGCCACAATGATCTTTCTCTGCCAACCCATCAGGGTGGCTAAAGCTAAAAGACAGATGGTGCTAAGTTTGGGGGAGGATATGGAAGCCCAGGAGGTATCAACTG
>NW_027694285.1:0-354 GCF_054177405.1 Leptonychotes weddellii | reverse complement strand
GTACTGGACAACTGGATATCAACATATAAAAATATAAATTTGGAGTCCCCACCCTTAACAAAGACCACACAACAAATAGCTCTGCTGAGATATAGCACAGAAACAGTAATTTGAAAAACACCTGCGGTATATGGGAAGGATATTTATATACTAATATCAGAGCGTGTGTTGGAAGGGCAGGAACCTTTGGGAGACTTCTCCAAGAACAAAAGAGCTAGTGGGCACCATTTCCCTCACCCACCCTCAGCCTAGATACGTGGACACCTGCAGGAACCAGTGCAGCTGAAACATTCCCCACCTGGCTTGCTAAAAGTATACCCCACCCCCTCCATCCTGGCTTGGGCAGGAGTTTTT
>NW_027694284.1:0-354 GCF_054177405.1 Leptonychotes weddellii | reverse complement strand
ATTTAAAAATTCCTGTTCATAAAGGCATCTGCTAATTTACTTCTGAAAATTTCTTTTTTGACCATGTTCCCACCACTCCAGACTCCAAATTCCAGTCATACTCTATGGTTTCCAATTCTCCAATCCAATTTCCTTTCCTCATTCTCCACATCTTTCAACCTCAAATTTATAGTCCTTAGACTATATTTTTATTTACTATTCCTTTTCAGGTAAGACCTTTTATATATCAATATCTAGAATCAAAGTGAATTGGTAAGACATTTTACTTAAAAAAGAAGAAGAAGAAGAAGAAGAAGAAGAAGAAGAAGAAGAAGAAGAAGAAGAAGAAGAAGAAGAAGAAGAAGAAGACTGCCT
>NW_027694283.1:0-354 GCF_054177405.1 Leptonychotes weddellii | reverse complement strand
TAAAGGAACCATATTTGACTTATCTGTATGTACTTGCCTCTTCTCCCCTCACCTGCCACCCCCAGGTCTTGTACAATATCTTGACATAGTAGTTGGTAATGTCTGAGAGAATGTTTGGAAGACAAGGGTTCTAATTTCAGCCCCACCTTATACATACTATTGGAGTGAAGTCCGTGTCCTCATCTGTAAAATGTGGGTACGTACCCCCTTGCCCAGCCCAGAGCATCTTTGGTGCATCAAGTGAGACAGGGAATATCAGTGCACTTTGAAAATTGTTTGTCTCGGGCGCCTGGGTGGCTCAGTTGGTTAAGCGACTGCCTTCGGCTCAGGTCATGATCCTGGAGTCCCTGGATC
>NW_027694282.1:0-354 GCF_054177405.1 Leptonychotes weddellii | reverse complement strand
TAGCTTTAGCAGAAACTGTCAAGTTGGCAGATATAACATTTTACACTCTCATCAGCAATGTAAAGAATCTCAGTTCTTCCACATATTTGCCATCATTTGGCACTGTCAGTCCTCTTAAGCCAGTCATTCTGGTTGGTGTCTGGTAGTATTTCATTATGGTTTTAAATTTACATTTTCCTAGCGAGTAACATTGCTGAGCACTTTTCATATGTACATTGGATGTTTGGTTGTCTTACGCCTGTTCGAGTTGTATGTCCACTTTTGGTTAGGTTGTTCTTTTTTTTTTTCTTTTTTCTTTCTTTTTTGGGGGGGAGGGGCGGAGGAAGAGAATCTTAAGCAGGCTCCATGTCCTGC
>NW_027694281.1:0-354 GCF_054177405.1 Leptonychotes weddellii | reverse complement strand
TTCTTTGGGTGTTGAGTTTGATTAGTTCTTTATAGATTTTGGAGACTAGCCCTTTATCTGATAGGTCATTTGTAAATATCTTCTCACGTTCTGTCCGTTGTCTTTTGGTTTTGTTGACTGTTTCCTTTGCTGTGCAAAAGCTTTTTATCTTGATAAAGTGCCAATAGTTCATTTTTGCCCTTGCTTCCCTTGCCTTTGGCGATGTTTCTAGGAAGAAGTTGCTGCGGCTGAGATCAAAGAGGTTGCTGCCTGTGTTCTCCTTTAGGATTTTGATGGACTCCTGTCTCACATTGAGGTCTTTCAACCATTTGGAGTCTATTTTTGTGTGTGGTGTAAGGAAATGGTCCAGTTTCA
>NW_027694280.1:0-354 GCF_054177405.1 Leptonychotes weddellii | reverse complement strand
TGTCTGATCCAGTATCATCTATGGCCCAGGCGTCCAGGAAGCTGGCGAAGCGGGATAGTCCCTGGAACCCCAGTGTAGCCTTTTAGAGAGAAGTGGCTGGACCTGAGTGGCCTGGGTGTGTATAGGCACAGAATGACTTATTTCAGCATCAACATTACACTTAGTAGTTACTAACAATAACCTTTTCTTCTTCTTCTTCTCCTTCTTCTTCTTCTTCTTCTTCTTCTTCTTCTTCTTCTTCTTCTTCTTCTTCTTCTTCTTCTTCCTCTTCTTCTTCTTCTTTTTTTCCAGTAGGCTCCAACGTGTGGCTTGACCTCACGATCCTGAGATCAAGATCTGAGCTGAGATCAAGAG
>NW_027694279.1:0-354 GCF_054177405.1 Leptonychotes weddellii | reverse complement strand
TTTTTTTTTTTAAAGATTTTATTTATTTATTTGACAGAGAGAGACACAGTGAGAGAGGGAACACAAGCAGGGGGAGTGGGAGAGGGAGAAGCAGGCTTCCCGCAGAGGAGAGAGCCCGATATGGGACTCGATCCCAGGACCCTGGGACCATGACCTGAGCCGAAGGCAGTTGCTTAACAACTGAGCCACCCAGGCGCCCTCTTCTTCTAATTTTTAAACAATGCATTCTCATCTAATTCTTTTTGGTCTTTTAGGTATTGCCTAAATTACTGTAGCATCTGCTTATCTAATACACAGTATCTAATATGTATCCCAGGAAGAATGAGGAAGAAACTGCTCCATACATTGTACCAA
>NW_027694278.1:0-354 GCF_054177405.1 Leptonychotes weddellii | reverse complement strand
TTCTTTCCTTTCTTATGCTTTGGTGTCAGATCTAAAAGCATTGCTAGATCCAAGCTTATGAAGATTTATCCCCATTTATTTCTTCTAGAGTTTATAGTTTTACCTCTTCCATTTAAGCCTTTAATTTATTTTGAGTTAATGTTTATATGTGGTGTGAGGTAAGGGTCCAGTTTCATCTCTCTGTACATGGATAGTCAGTTGTCTAGCACCCTTTGTTGAAAAGACCATTCTCTCCCCCAGTGTAATGTTGCCACCCTTGTCAAAATTCAGTGGACCATAGATGAAGGGGTTTATTTCTGGGCTGTCAGTTAAATCCCACTGATCTGTATGCATATCTTTTTAAAAAAACTATTT
>NW_027694277.1:0-6699 GCF_054177405.1 Leptonychotes weddellii | reverse complement strand
CCAATAGTACAGTAAAGGGATTATTCACCATGACCAAGTGGGATTTGTTCCTGGGCTGCAAGGGTGGTTTAACATCTGCAAAGCAATCAATATGATACACTACAGAAATAAAAGACAAGACTGACATGATCCTCTCAATAGATGCAGAAAAAGCATTTGACAAAGTATAGCATTCTTTCTTGATTAAAACTCTTCACAGCGTAGGGATAGAGAGAACACACTGCAATATCATAAAGCCATAAATGAAAAGCCCACAGGGAATATCATTCTCAATGGGAAAACTGAATGCTTTCCCCCTAAGATCAGGAACCCGACAGAGATGCCCACTCTCACCACTTGTTCAATATAGTACTAGAAATCCTAGCCAAAGGAATCAGACAACAAAAAAAAGTAAAAGGCATCTGAATCAGCAAAGAAGTCAAACTCTCACTCTTTGCAGATGACATGATACTCTAGGTGGAAAACCCAAAAGACTCTACCCCAAAATTGCTAGAGCTCATACAGGAATTCAGCAAAGTGGCAGGATATAAAAGCAATGCAGAGAAATCAGTTGCATTTTTATACACTAACAGTGACATAAGAAGAAAGATAAATTAAGGAATTGATTCCATTTACAATTGTACCCAAAACCATAAGATACCTGTGAATAAACCTAACCAAAGAGGCAAAAGATCTGTAGTAAGAAAACTATAGAACACTCATGAAAGAAATTGAGGAAGACAGAAACAAATGGAAAAATGTTCCATGCTCATGGATTGGATGAACAAATATTATTAAAACTTCTATGCTACCTAGAGCAATCTACACATTCAATGTGATCCCTATCAAAACACCATCAACTTTTTTCACAGAGCTGGAACAAACAATCCTAAAATTTGTGTGGAACCAGAAAAGACCCTGAATGGCCAAAGGAATGATGAAAAAGAAAACCAAAGCTGGTGTCCTCACAACTTCGTACTTCAAGCTCTATTACAAAGCTGTAATCATCAAGACAGCATGGTACTGGCACAAAAACAGACACATAGATCAATGGAACAGAATAGAGAACCCAGAAATGGACCCTCAACTCTATGGTCTACTCATCTTTGACAAAGCAGGAAAGAATATCCAATGGTAAAAAGACAGTCTCTTCAACAAATGATTTGGGGAAATTTGGACAGCCACATGCAGAAGAATGAAAGTGGACCATTTCCTTACACCATATACGAAAGTAGACTTCAAAAAGGATGAAAGACCTCAAAGTGGGATGGGAATCCATCAAAATCCTAAAGAGGAACACAAGCAGCAACTTCTTTGACCTCAGCTGCTGCAACTTCTTGCTAGAAACATCGCCAAAGGCAAGGGAAACAAAGGCAAAAATGAACTCTTGGGACTTCATCAAGATAAAAAGCTTTTGTACAGTGAAGCAAACAGTCAACAAAACCAAAAGAGGACTGACAGAATGGGAGAAGATATTTGCAAATGACATATCAGATAAAGGGCTAGTATCCAAAATCTATAAAGAACTTATCAAACTCAACACCTAAGGAACAAATGATCCAATCAAGAGATGGGCAGAAGACATGAACAGACATTTCTGCAAAGAAGACATCCAAATGGCCAAAAGACACATGAAAAAATGCTCAACATCACTTGGCATCATGGAAATCCAAATCAAAACCACAGTGAGATACCACCTCACACCAGCCAGAATGTCTAAAATTAACAAGTCAGGAAATGACAGATGTTGGCGAGGATGCAAAGAAAGGGCAACCCTCTTACACTATTGGTGGGAATGCAAACTGGTGCAGCCACTCTGGAAAACTGTATGGAAGTTCCTCAAAAAGTTTAAAATAAATCTACCCAATGACCCAGCAATTGCACTACTGGGTATTTACCCCAAAGATATATGTAGTGATCCAAAGGGGCATGTGCACCCCAGTGTTTATAGCAACAATGTCCACAATAGCCAAACTATGGAAAGAGGCCAGATGTCCATCAATAAATGAATGGATAAAGAATATGTGGTGAATATATATACAATGGAATATTATGCAGCCATCAGAAAAAAAAATCTTGCCATTTGCAATGATGTGAATGGAACTAGAGGGTATTAGGTTAAGCAAAATTGAAATAAGTCAATCGGAGAAGGACAATTAGCATATGATCTCACTCATATGTGGAATTTAAGAAACAAATCAGGATCATGGGTGAAGGGAGGGCAAATAAAACAAGACAAAATCAGAGAGGGAGACAAAATGTAAGAGACTCTTAAACATAGGAAACAAACTGAAGGTTGCTGGAGGGGAGGGGGTGGGGGAGATGGGGTAACTGGGTGTCGGACATTAAGGTGTATGGGATGTAATGAGCACTGGGTATTATATAAGACTGATGATTCACTGACCTCTACCTCTGAAACTAATAATACATTAATTAATTGAATTTAAAGTAATAAAATAAATAAGTCAGAATAAATAAATAAATCAGAATAAATTTTTATTACCTTTGACTAGATATATTTGTTACTGTATGTAGAATTTTTTATTACCTGTAAGAAATAAGGAGGGAACTTTCCCTAAATTTCATCTAGGGGTAAAGAAATAACTAATTTTAGAGAACATATTTAAATACATAATTGGATACAAAAATAAAGTTGCTTTATGATTTCATTGCATAGGTTGCGGCTGTTCAGTAAAGTGATTAGCAGCAGTTTTTGTTGTCTGCAAATGTAATAAGTGTATCATTATATCCAGAGAATGAATTATTCATAAAGTTTAAAATAAAATTGCTGTTGTACAATGAAGGAGGAAAAGATATATTTTTCCCATTTTATCTAAAACTCTTAAGACAAATGTTAATTTATTACAACTGACTATCTTTTCCCTTGAAATCGCCTGGATTGCATTTAACTATGTTATGTATGGGCTTGCAGTAGCCCAGTTATATTGGAAAAATAATGAGAACATCATTGTCATTGAAATTGATGATAGTGTTTTTTCATTTGAAGTGATAGTAATGATAAATATCACCTTATTTCACAAGGTTTTTTTACTGGAACTTTAGAGGATTTTAGTAAAGCTGGCAACTATTCACAAACACAAAAATGTTATGAAATGGAATTTTATTCCTTCAAAGCCTTTTCGTCTTTCCCTGACAGCAATCAAGTGCTCATAGGACACCTCATGGGTAAGGATACTTGTTGTTTTTTGTACCTTTGAAGTTACTCTAACAAAATTTTGGTGGGATTAAGACTTCATTACAATTTTTAATGTATTAAAAAGAAAATAGAAAAACTAGTTTTTAGGGACCAAGTTGTTTCAAAATGCAGATTATAATAGACCAATTTCCTGTGTATATGCAGCTTGACATTTTTGAGGTTTCTGTCTTTGTGCTCTATTAGTCATTTCTAAATATTTGTAATACTATATTCCATTTTATGTTATTTCTTTCTAGGATGTCTTTCCTACATTTCATTGCATGAAATACTATTTATCTTTTAGTATCATTTCTTTTGTGATATTTCTCTCCAATTGACCCCATGTTCTCACTTATATACTATATTTAAATAGCTTGTTTTCTTGGAAAAAAATACTATCTTCCACTTATGGGGCTTCCTATGTGTCAGGAATAGACCTAGGAGCTATATAGTAATTTAGGCACTAATGTTCCAAGACTCAGAGACCTCAAGTAACTTTCCTGACAGCTACTTATGATGGTCCTGGGGTGTGGAAGGGGCTCTGACATTAAGACACCTATCTCCTGCTCAGTATTAAGCCTCTCTTAGTTAGTGAAGTTTAAGAATTGTATGCCATCAGTTAAGTAACTCAATCTAGATGTTTTAAAAAAATGCTTTTTGGGATTAATATTTGGCCCATTGTATTTTAAGATACATAATAGACTTGCCAAAAAATCAACTGATACTGCAACTCAATATATAGAGAAAATGTAGGTTTCCTCAAGAGACCAATGTGTTCAGTATCAATTAGAAGAGGAAGAAGAATGAGAAGAATAGGAGGAAACTTTTTGTAGCTCCATCTAATAAATGTATTGGGAAAAAAATATTTTGCATTTTTGTTTTAAGAAATTCAGTCTCTCTTAAATAAAAAGAAAAAAAAAATCCCATTTTCTTCTTCCTTCTGATTATCCAGCAGAAGAAGTGTAGCCAGATACATTAATGACTCCATGGCAATAAGAACACCCTGGGATTCTTGGAAGAGATATTTTCTTTCTGTTTTTGCTTGAGCTTTATGTTCCCTTTTCACCTTGACTCTGTTTGCCGTACTGGTATCTTTGATTTGAGGTCAGAATTGGCATAACTCATAGTCTGGTCTTACTTCTGGCTTTGCTATTGTCTGGTTGCACACCTCACTAAGCAGCCTCTCCTCAGTTTCTGCAGGCTGCAGGCTCCTGAACTTGTCCCTCATCCTACCTACTATCTAGTGAACCACATCCTTCCCTATCTCCAATGTGGGGGACATCAGTCCATGCCATGGGTACCACATGATCCAGAGTGGTTCTCAGTTCTGCATCCAGAGTGCCTTGGATCCTCTCTTTTATGACTGCATTTAGCTATCGATTCTGGGTCACCAGTCCCCAGGCTGTAGGTAAGGAGTAGGGGAGTTGAATCAGCAGGTGGGTTCCCTAGAGATAGTACTTTTACAGAGTTCCTACTGAGGACGAGAGTTACAAGAGATTCCTTCTGCCCTTAATGTGACCCTCACATACCTAACCTATTACCTTCCACTCAGTGTTTGCACGTGTCATCATTTTTCAGGACTAGATTATCAGATTCTAAAGGGAAAACATTATGCATTGCTGTGCAATTATAACTATTTCTCACATATGGTACTGTAACTAATTTCAGATGTTAATATTATTTACATTTTTAAAGCTATTATATATGCCTAGATAATATGTCTTGGACATTTTTCATTCTTTGGTTGTTGTTATTTCTATAAATTGATTTCAGTTTCTCAACTGTGCCCCATTACCTAATTAACCTAACAGAAGCCAAAGGAAAGAGGTAGAACTGCTAAGCAATATTGGTGACTCGAATTTTTAATGAAATTTTTAATTGGAACTGTTTTTTCCACTGCTACCATCTGAATCAACACTCCAGACTCTTAGGATTTATATCATGTATTAGGACTGCAGGACTGGAATTTGCATCATTTAAGTTATGGCAAACACGTATTAGGTAAGATTCATAGAAAATGACCCTGTTATGTGGAATGGGCTATCCTGCAAAGCCAAAGCCAGCCTTTCAGGGGAGATACAAGCTGGAAAGAAAGGAATTTAATTCTTTTTTTTTTTTAAAGATTTTATTTATTTATTTGAGAGAGAGAGTAAGAGAGAGAGCACAAGAGGGGGGAGCAGGAGAGGGAGAAGCAGACTCCTTGCTGAGCAGGTAGCCCGATGCGGGACTCGATCCCGGGACTCCAGGATCATGACCTGAGCCGAAGGCAGTCGCTTAACCAACTGAGCCACCCAGGCGCCCGGAATTTAATTCTTCTGGGCGTAGAGCTATATTGCTACAGAGGTAATGAGACTGAAACTGGCAGTAACTGTGAAGCTGTTTGGTCTACAAATAGTTGTTAGCTCATTGTAAAGTTAATGAATTGAATGAACTAATGGATAGTGAATTGCAAATTTACAGTGTTTTGATGGAATTATATTATTATGTATACTTAAAGAAGATTCCAATATAGTAATGTCTTTTAATTTTACTTCTGGTAACAAATAGTGTAGAAAATACCATTTTTAACATAAATACAGCTCTTCCTCAAATTATGATAGTGTTGCACCCCAATAAACCCATTGTTAGTTGAAAATATCCATAAATTGAAAATGCACATAATACACCTAACCTACAGAACATGGTAGCTTAGCCTAGTATAACTTAAAAGAGCTCAGAGCAATTACATTAGCCTACAGTTGCGCAAAGGCATATAACACAAGCTTATTTTATAATAAAGTATTGAGTGTCTCAAATAATGTATTGACTACTGTTCTGAAAATGAAAACCAGAATGTCATTATGAATGCAGAATGGTTGTAAGTACATCAGTTGTTCACCCTAGCAATAACATGGCTGACTGAGAGCTGCAGCTGCTGCCACTGCCCAACATCACCAGACTATCTTACCATATATCACTAGCCAGGGAAAAGGCCCAAATTCAAAATTCTCATTCTGGTTTCTACAAGTGTGTATCATTTTGCACCACTGCCAAGTCAAACCATTGTCAAGTCAAACCATTGTGAGTTAGAGACAGTCTGTATTAACTAATTGCTGGTGCCCTTTGTGGGGCCTCTGTTAAAATGAAATTAACTTAACACAATGTTTTCAAGGTAGTACAATATTATAGAAGAGGCAAAATTATGAAGCTCCCTGTGGTCAAGACCATAGAGAAGATATGTGTATTTGAAACAGCCCATCCACGCTTGGAGGCTGTTGAAGCAAGACTCCTGCCATTTAGTCAGTGTCATAGTGGGAAAACTCCATTACTATTAAAGAATGAAACCAACCAGATATGAGTCCCACACTAAGCCCAGATCAACAGCTTGGTTTGCTAATACATTCTATCCAGGACCATGATGTGCAATCTGAGTATATTAAATAGCTGCCCTGTTTGGATAATGCATCCTATTTCACCATGAAAACTTTTGCTTTTTGAACTAAGTGGAGGACCACACTAAACTATTCAGGGCTTAAATAAGACTC
>NW_027694276.1:0-354 GCF_054177405.1 Leptonychotes weddellii | reverse complement strand
GGAGACCTATCCATAAATATAGTGATAAAGCTAATGTCCAAGATAGTACTGCCTATGTTTTCTTCTAGGAATTTCATGGTTTCAGTTCTCACATTTAGGTTTCTAATCTATTTTGAGTTTAAGTTACATAACCTTTTTAAAATATATTTTTAAAAAATTGTATAGTTGACACACAATGTTACACTATTTTCAGGTATACAAGGTAGTGATTCAACTTCTCTATACATTATGCTATACTCAGAATAGGTATAGCTATTACTGTCATTACGATATCATTGACTATATGTTCTTTATACTGTGCCTTTTATTCCTATGGTTTACTCATTCCAGAACTGTAAGTCTATATCTCCCACT
>NW_027694275.1:0-354 GCF_054177405.1 Leptonychotes weddellii | reverse complement strand
TATCACTTGCCAGTAGTGGCTGATGGAGGCCCCCTCCCCCATGGTCTATCTTCCCGAATATCGATCACCTTCGATTCAGTTCTCCTCACGTCCTACCTTCCAGAAAGTGGTCGCATTTCTGTTCAGAGAGTTGCTGCTATTCTTTTCTTCCATCTCCTTTTGAGTTTGTAGGTGTTCAGAATGGTTTGATACTATCTAGCTGAATTCCTGGGACCAGATGAAATTTAGGTCTCCTACTCCTCAGCCATCTTGCTCTCCCTCCCATGATGGGGTATTTATGGTGGCATTGATTCTCTTGATTACTGCCTTTCATTCTCTACCAAGTAGGCAGTAATAAAATACAGCCTTTGATTC
>NW_027694274.1:0-354 GCF_054177405.1 Leptonychotes weddellii | reverse complement strand
GGGGAGGGTCAGTGGGAGAGGGAGAAGCAGACTCCCCGCTGGGCAGGGTGCCAGATGCAGGATTCAATCCCAGGACCCCGGGATCATGACCTGAGCCAAAGGTAGACGCTTAACCGACTGAGCCACCCAGGTGCCCCTAATAAAAGTTTTAAAGAAAAAAAAAAAAAAGACCCTGTTTCCAAATAACACAAGTTCCAGGGATTGGACTTGATATTTTTAAGTACCCATTATTCAGCCTACTACAGGTGGTTTGCAAACATTTTCTCCCAGTCAGTAACTTGTCTTTTTATCCTCTTAACAGGACCTTTCACAGAGCAAACTTTTTTTCATTTTCATGAGGTACAATTTATCAAT
>NW_027694273.1:0-354 GCF_054177405.1 Leptonychotes weddellii | reverse complement strand
GGATTCTGGGTGGAACCCTGACAACCACGGGTTCCAGGCCCTGTGGGTCCCTCACCAACATTCCAGACTGACCATCCCTCTCCATCCTGAGCTCATCTCAGGCTGTTCCCCTCTCAGGCACCCCAAATCGCCTCTGTTCCCAGCTTCCTGGGCACCTCCTCCCAAGGCTCCCTTGACCTTACCTGGCCACCCCTCAGGGCGCTGCCCACTCTCCCAAGAGCCCAGGTATGGAGGGTCCGGGGAGGGGTCGTAGCCACGAGCCTGGTCCCTCCATCTCCCCAGCCCTGGCCCTCCCTTCATGCCCTGAGGACGGGGCTTCCCCTCAAAAACACCATCCTTGCCCGGCCTTGTTGG
>NW_027694272.1:0-354 GCF_054177405.1 Leptonychotes weddellii | reverse complement strand
ATAGTTTGGCTATTGTGGACATTGCTGCTATAAACATCGGGGTGCACGTACTCCTTTGGATCCCTACATTTGTATCTTTGGGGTAAATACCCAGTAGTGCAATTGCTGGATCATATGGTAGCTCTATTTTCAACTTTTGAGGAACCTCCATACTGTTTTCTAGAGTGGCTACACCAGCTTGCATTCCCACCAACAGTATGGGGCAGTTCCCCTTTCTCCGCATCCCCGCCAACATCTGTCGTTTCCTGACTTGTTAATTTTAGCCATTCTGACTGGTGTGAGGTGGTATCTCATTGAGGTTTTGTTTTGGATTTCCCTGATGCCAAGCGATGTTGAGCACTTTTTCATGTGTCT
>NW_027694271.1:0-354 GCF_054177405.1 Leptonychotes weddellii | reverse complement strand
TTTTTTTATTTTTTATTTTTTAAAGATTTTATTTATTTATTTGAGACAGAGAGAATGAGAGACAGAGAGCATGAGAGGGAGGAGGGTCAGAGGGAGAAGCAGACTCCCTGCCGAGCAGGGAGCCCGATGCGGGACTCGATCCCGGGACTCCAGGATCATGACCTGAGCCGAAGGCAGTCGCTTAACCAACTGAGCCACCCAGGCACCCTGACTGGGTAATTTTAAATGAAAGAGCTACCCTATGACCCAGCAATTGCATTACTAGGTATTTACCCCAAATATACAGATGTAGTGGAAAAAAGGGACACATGCACCCCAATGTTCATAGTAGCAATGTCCATAATAGCCAAACTG
>NW_027694270.1:0-354 GCF_054177405.1 Leptonychotes weddellii | reverse complement strand
TCTATCACACAGCCACCCCCCACCACTCCAGCAATTCAGAATCTGTATACCAGAAGGGACGGGGCATGTAGGCGGGGAAAGTGAATGATTTTAGGAAAGATGACTAGGCCCTCAGGAGGACAAGTGGAGGTAAGACAGTTTGGGACAGAATTTGAGGGGGGGGTGTGGAGTCGACACTAATGTCTCCTGTTACAGGAGACCATCTTTGTGGTTGAGGACACTCCTGGGGAAGGCGCTGATGACAGCTGAGTTCCTTCTGGAGGATGTGTCTTTAGGCAGATGAGGGAGGTTCAGGGAAAGCCTGCCCCTCCACCTGCTGGTTTTCAAGTGGCTAGAGCTCACAGTCATCAGTAT
>NW_027694269.1:0-354 GCF_054177405.1 Leptonychotes weddellii | reverse complement strand
TTCCTGAATAACTTTGCCTTTTTTTGTTCCTTTTCCTCATTCAAGTATCCGTACCCAGTCCATTTCACTATTTCTAGCTGTTTTTTTTTTCTCTTTATGGTTGTCACTTGAAATTATTTTATTCATTTACTTTTTTATGTGCTGTTTTCTCTTGCTATAATATATGTCCATATCAGAATGGCCTTTTACTTGTCTCTGTCCTCTCACTGAACTGAAATATATGTTTGTTTTGTCTGTCTTTATACCTAGAGACTCAGCAAAATAGTACAGAGCAGGTGCCACATATTTCTTTTAGGTTGAATTCTCCCAACGTTCTTATGGCATCGGTAATACTTATTTTTTTTGAAAGTCCAG
>NW_027694267.1:0-354 GCF_054177405.1 Leptonychotes weddellii | reverse complement strand
CATCCTTAAAAAGTGCTGGTCGACGTGACTTCCCCAGGCTTCCTATGATTGTAGCACACGGGTATACCCTCCTTTCCTTAACTGGGCCCCTCTTTTTCTCATCCCCCTTCCTATTCAAAATATACACGGTGGCGGCATCAGATAAAAAGAAGATTCTTTTTTTAAATAGCTGCAGGAGGGGCTGGGCTCGCCTGTGAGTGCGTGGACCTACGGGGCCCATCCTCAGTGGTCTCCTTGCTGAGCAGCAGAGATCTGAGGAGAAAGAGCTCAGACAAGCCTAGAGGGGTCCCCCATCTGTTCTCCACCCACGTTGTCCCCAACCACCCCCACCCTTTGAGCTCCTGACTTTCCTTT
>NW_027694266.1:0-6699 GCF_054177405.1 Leptonychotes weddellii | reverse complement strand
ATGTAATGTATGGGGATTAACATAAGAATAAAAAAAAAAAAAGAATCAAAAGGATATGCTCTGCAGCTGGGCATCTGTGGCCAGGACTCCCAGAGGGGAATGATTGGAAGCTCTGCTCAGCAGTTGGGCAGGACTATGAATTTACTCCTTTGTTCACAGAATGAGCTCTACACCAGTATGACCTATTGGCTGGGGATCCAATTCAGGCAGAATTGCCAGAGGAGCTCCATGGCTAAATGAAATGACTGGTTTAGCTCTCTGCTCAAGTGCTGCTGCAAGCAGGAAGGAAATCCACCAAGATCTGAGTACCTGTTGTTATCAGCCACTTCCCCCTTCTCTGTTCCTATCTGATCCCCAGTGGTCTAATCTAGTAAGTTCCCCCAGTGATCCTTACTTAAGTAGGACTCGAGTGAAACTCCTGGGTAGTGCCTGCAACACTGAGGGAGCTGGATGTCCATCTTGGGGTCTCTTTTCCCACTGGAGGAACCATAGGCCAGGGGTCACATTTGGTACATCACTGTACTAGCCTGGGGGGCGCGGGCAAGGCAGGCAGAGTATAGCCACTCTTCAAATGTGGTCGTTTCTCAGCCTCTATGGTCCAAGAAATATTTCACTCTCACCTCTGGTTCTGGGCTTATCATAATGGTGTCTTGTCTATAGAGAGCTGCTAGTTGGTCTTCTTGTGAGAGGAACTGATTTGAGATCCACTTATGTTACCATGTTAATGATGTGACTTCTGGCTGTCTATTATTTGTGTAACGTATTCCATTTTCCACTTGAAATGTTCAGAGTGTCCATCACATTCACTTCAGAGGCCTGGCTATGGCAAACTTATTTGGTCTGGGATCTTAAACTGTGGGGATGTTGGGAGAGTTTGCTCACAGTGAGCTCTTAGTTTCTGCTTCAGGGTGGATCTTTATTTTTTTTTTTAAGATTTTATTTATTTATTAGAGAGAGAGAGAGCATGAACAGGGGGAGGGTCAGAGGAAGAAACAGACTACCTGCTCAGTGGGGAGCCCGACATGGGGCTCGATCCCAGGACCTTGGGACCATGACCTGAGCCAAAGGCAGACACTTAACCAACTGAGCCACCCAGACACTCCAGATCTTTATTTTTTACTCATAAAATTTCTCAAACCTATAAATCACTTGAGCAATGTGGAAATGAATAAGATAAAGGTCCTCATACTTGGCTTTGGAATTAAGATTGAAGTAAGAGATGGGATGGAGCAATATTGAGGTACATCAATCATATGAATTACCCAGTAATAAGAAGCAGTAATTTCACATTTTGACTAAGCCAACTTAATATAACATGAAAAGAGCTGCACTCAACTAACCCCACTGTCAGAATGCTGCTTTTGGAAACTTGGCTGTGAAGATAAGGAGAAAGGGCAGTAGTTAGATGTGTTTGCATAGTCAAGGGTGTTTAACTTTTTTGTTGTTGTTCTTAAATAAAGGTGATTCTTGGGATATGTGAAAGCTGAGAAGAGCAGAGACTCTTCCAATACAACTGGGATTAAATCTGCAGATGGCGAGCAAAACAGAGCCAAACCCACTCTCTCCCTTCTGTTGCTCAGGGCTGATGTTCCTGGCTTTCTTTAAGGTGCCAGATGGAGACCACTCTTGAGCAACCTTCCTTGGTTACTCACTGGCTCATTATCTCACAACCAGTTCATATATTTATACACTTCGTCATTTGATCTGGTGAATTCACCAACATATTTGGACTTGATGGTCCATTTTATTGGCCCTATAACTGAGCATCAAGTGGAGAATTTAACTAAGGAGGTATCTCCAATGCCTTGTGAATACTTTTCCCATATAAAGGCAAGCATTTATTCAGGTCAGCTGGTCATAGGAAAGGAGAGGAAAGGCTTCTGCTTTCATGCTCCCTAGAGTTCCTGCAATATGCATCCCCTTAATGAAGCCAGCAGACGCATCTACTCACACTTGGCTCTGGAATGATCAAAGCGACTCAGAGCTGTAATTTTAATATGCCATTTATTTTCTGAAGAAAAAAATAAAACTGCTTTATAAGCAAGAAAATAATCTGTGTCTATTTTAGACATCATAAATGATTTGCAATGAGTTTGAATTTTTATTCTCCAAGAAAGCCATTGTATTTACAGGGTAGCAGCTTTGGTGTTGCTACAGAAGTTTTAGCCCAAATAGCTGTGAGTTTTTTTTGCTGTAAATCATTTTAATCGTGTAGATTGTTGTCAGTTGTGTTACCATTGGATCCTGTGACCTGTATAGGACTGGATTATTTTATGATCTGAATGGTTTTATAAGCAGAGGCTGGTCCGATGGCACATGTCATCTTATGCACAGATTGGCAGTAGAGAGCTTTGTAAAGAGAGAGATAAACTTGGTGGTGCCTGGGTGGCTCAGTCTGTTAAGTGTCTGACTCTTGATTTTGGCTCAGGTCATGGTCTCAGGGTCATGAGACTGAGCCACGCATTGTGTTCCCCTCTCAGTGTGGAGTTGGCTTGAGACTCTCTCTCCCTCTCCCTCTGCCCCTCCCCCTTGCTCTCTCTCAAATAAATAAATAAATCTTTTTTTTAAAAAAAAGAGATTCTCTCTTTCTCTCTCTCTCTGCCCCTCCCTACTCCTGTGTGCACATGCATGCTCTCTCTCTCTCTCTCTCTCAAACAAACAAAGAAATAAAATGAAAAGAAAGAGATAAACTTGGTTCAGACGTTAAAATATATCACTCATTTATTGGTTCCTCTTACTACCACTTATGAGCTCCCTATTTTTGAAATAAAACAGAATCTCCCCTTTTATTTTTTTAAATTTTTTTGAAAGATTGTATTTATTCATTTGAGAGAGAGACAGGGAGAGAGAGAGAAAGAGAGAGAATGAATAAAAGGTGGGGGAGGAGAGGGAGAAGCAGGCTCCCCGCTCAGCTGGGAGCCTGATGTGGGGCTCAATCCCAGGACCCTCCCAAGACCCTGGGTTCATGACCTGAGTTGAAGGCAGATGTTTAACTGACAGAGCCACCCAGGCACCCCAGAATCCCCCCTTTAAACTAAATGAATTATATTTTATTTAAAATACCATTTATTTGGGGGGGGGAATTGAATAAAAATTACTCATAAAGCCACCTGCCCTAAAGAGGGAAAACTGCTAACATTTTTTATTTTCCATAGACATTGGTAGTAATGATTGGAAGTAAAAATCTATTGTATTGGAAGAGGATGATGTATTTGGTTAAAAACACATATATAAAATGTAACTGGCAGGTTGAGTTGGGTTTAGGAATGTTGGAAATGTTTTATGTGTGATGGTACTAGAAGTGACATGTGTTAGGAAAATGAGACATTGGGAGAAACAGATCAGGAGGAAGAGACTGCACAATATTTACATTTTTGAGACAAGAAAAATGTGGGCCAAAAACTCATTTTGGAGTTCAACCGGATGAAGCTGAAGTTGAGGTAAGATGAAACCAAGCAGGTACAACAACTTTTGCTCCAGTTATGGGTTCTTCTAGAACAATGATAATGCAGTGAGAAATCCCACATGCATTTAAAGTAAATAGTAATTGGGAGGCAAAGGCCTGCATGCTCTAGAAAGTTCTACCTGGAAGAAAGCCAGGGAAGGAGTCTGAGAGGGGTTTGTTCTGTAGAAAAAGGAGATCACGAGAGGAATGTTTATTGAACAGAGATTGAGACACAGATTACTGTGTGTTTAAGGGTGTGGACCCCAAGGGCACACTCCCTAGGTTCAAATCCTGGTTGGGTAAGAAACCTAGACTTTTAGTTTCCTTGACAGTAAAATGGGGACAGTAGTAGTTGTAGTGACAGTTGTGAGAATTAAAGGGTCTAAAATGCTTGGAAGAGCACTTGCTCCACAGTGAAGTAACTCCGTATATATTAGCTATTATCATCCACCAATAGCTTGACCATAATCAGTGTGGATAATCTGGGAGTGATGGAGTGACCTTGCATCTTGTGGCCATTGCTTCATGGAAGACACTTGAGGATTAAGACATGACCAAATGGTTCGCCCTGGTGGGTTTTGTGAGAAGGCTTGGGTGACTAACAAGTGGGGAGGCTTTTTCAGTCTTGATGACTTTTTCTGCCTTAAAAACAATTTTTTCTTTGCTCTTTTCTCTGACAAAGGGGTTAGGATAGGGAGATGAGAGCCAATATTTATACATATTAACATTGGCAGTGTCCTAACATACATGTGATCTGACTCTTGATTTCTCCCCTTAATATTGCAATAAGCATTTTCTAGTTACAGACATTTTTTCATAATGTTAATGATGTTAATCCTTAATATTTTTTAAAGATTTTATTTATTTATTTGTCAGAGAGAGAGAGAGAGAGCACAAGCGGGGGGGCAGCAGAGGCAGAGGGAGAAGCAGGCTTCCTGCTGAGCAAGGAGCCCGATGTAGGACTCGATCCCAGGACCCTGGGATCATGACCTGAGCCAAAGGCAGATGCTTAACAGACTGAGTCACCCAGGCATCCCTGTTTATGCTTAATATTATGCTCAATATTAATATGCATCCACATAATAGTCCATTGTATAAGGTTGTATCACGATATACTCAACTATTGTGTAATCTTGGAAATTTTATGGATTCTGATTCTGTGGTGTATAAATAGTGTGGCAATCAGGATCTCTTATTTTTTATTGAGCACCTACCTTGTTCCAGGCACTATTCAAGGCATTGGAGATAGCAATGAACTTAGCATATATTTTGGTCTACATCTTTGATTTTTATTAGGAACCCATTATCCAGTTCAGCAATCAACAACACATTTGTCCATTGATTTTTAAGAAAATTCAATAGTCAGCTTCTGTTGGGTTGGAGAAAGGCACATTCAAAACTTGCAAATACTATTCTCACCTCATTCAAGGGCAGAAATTTAATCTCTTGGTTTTTAGGATACTTTCTCTTTTATAAAATCTGGTCACTGTATTACTAAGTGTTTTCAAACACACACACACACACACGCACACACACACACACACCCCTGCACCAGGAAAGGAGCAAAATTCCCAACCAAGGATCAATTTCAGCAGATAAAGTCCTAAATATGGGCTTTCAAAGTGATGGTGATGTAATAATGCCTTGGTCAGGGATGTTCAGTACGGCCAAGAATAACTTCCAGCACCCTCAGCTAGGACCCACCAGTGTCAGCAGAGACATAGCTCAACTGCACAGTGGGTACGCTGGTTATATTGCTAGATGTAGATAGAGTTGGTAGGATCAAACAAAAAATACTTGAAATCTGAAGCCATTATGGATCCTCTTGCAAATGAAAAGACTTTCTGTAAGTGATTCTTAGACCAAGCATTTTCAAACAATCTCATTTTCTAAGCAAATGTTTATATCCTAGTGAGTAGATAGAATGATTGGGGAGAATACAATGTTGCTCTTCAAAGAGTTGAAGGTCTGTCCAGAAGAGAAATTACACTTACCTACTCTTATTCCTGAGGCCAGAACTAAGACAAATAGGTGGATATTGGTGGGTGGTATTCTTCACATCAGCCTAAGAACAACAACAGAAATTAACAACAACCAAAAAAATTTAACATGTTTCTAAAGCTTCCATGAGAGAGAGTAAGCTTCTGATCAGTGGAAAAAGTTAAACTCAGGCTGGATAAGTACCTTCAGAGGAGGCTGAAGAGCGATTTTTGTAGTACAATGGTTCTTAAGTTCTGTGTGTGTGTGTGTGTCTGTGTGTGTGCACACGTAATTGTGTATTCATGCCATACTTCGGTAACTGGAATTTGTGGTGGTCCCCAGAAGGCATTAAAAGACTAGGCACAGCTTTAAACACATGAGTAATAATTACAGTATAATCATCATTGTGGCATAAGAATACCCCAAAAGCTCTATAAAAAGTACACACTGTTTACACATAATTCTCATTACTCCCATTCCAGAACTGTTTATGTCAAACTGTTTATGGTCACAAAAGACCCTTCTCCATATGCACAAGGAAAATTCCAGCATTTTGCAGTGCTTTAGTAAAAACAGGATTTATCTCTAGGGCTGGGTGGATGCTACTCTACACCTATTATCACTTGTCTAAAACCTCATTTATTCAGCTCAGCATTCCCCCAGTGGCATTGTCATAATTATGACAAAAAAAAATTAGCAGTACCTGTGAGAGTACCAGGGGTACCTTAATACCTTAGCATACCAGTGGTTATGGAGGATACATTTCTGATCATTTCTGAGGGTTTGAAGTCGCTTCACTGGCTTTGTGTTATGTTTGCTGGAAGAAATTAAATAATAATGAACAAATAGCCCTGATATTTTATGAAAGTGGCAGATTTTTCTCCTGTGAAGATTGGGTTATTTTAAAATCAACAGCAGGACATCTATGAAAAACCTACAGTGAATATCATTCTCAATGGGGAAAAACTGAGAGCTTTCCCCCTAAGGTCAGGAACGCGGCAGAGATGTCCACTATCACCACTGCTATTCAACATAGTATTGGAAGTCCTGGCCACAGCAATCAGACAACAAAAAGAAATCAAAGGCATCCAAATTGGCAAAGAAGAAGTCAAACTCTCACTCTCTGCAGATGATATGATACTTTATGTGGAAAACCCAAAAGGCTCCACCCCAAAACTGCTAGAACTCATACAGGAATTCAGTAAAGTGGCAAGATATAAAATCAATGCACAGAAATGAGTGGCATTCTTATACACCAACAACAAGACAGAAGA
>NW_027694265.1:0-354 GCF_054177405.1 Leptonychotes weddellii | reverse complement strand
GGGGGGGGGGCAGCATCAGTGAGCTTAAAGTTATGTAAATAGAAATTTCCAAAATTGAAATGCAAAGAGAAAACAGAACAAAACCATGGAATATCCATGAACTGTGGGACAATTACAGAAGGTGTAAAATATGTGTACATGAAAATACCAGGAAAAAAGGAACAGAGGAAATAGTTTAATAAAACAAATGAAAGGGAATCTGCCCTGGGTGAAGGGCAAAGAGCGTTCACTTGACTCTATCCTTTAAGTTTCTTCCAGGCACCTCTGTCAGAACCAGTAATAGAGGAAAGCTCCTTAGAATGGGCATTCGAAGTCATTTCTTGAAATCTTTAATCTCCTTTACTTCTTGTGTGC
>NW_027694264.1:0-354 GCF_054177405.1 Leptonychotes weddellii | reverse complement strand
GAGAGAGAGAGAGAGAGAGCATGAGATGGGGGAGGGTCAGAGGGAGAAGCAGACTCCCCGCTGAGCAGGGAGCCCGATGCGGGACTCGATCCCGGGACTCCAGGATCATGACCTGAGCCGAAGGCAGTCGCTTAACCAACTGAGCCACCCAGGCGCCCCCCCTTTAGATCATTTCTAAGTCGTGTTTTCCTGGGGGTTTTTTGCCTCCAAAGATTTTATTTGGGGGCACCTGGCTGGTTCAGTTAGTGGAGCATGTAAAAAGATTTTATTTATTTATTTATTTGTCAGAGTGAGAGAGAGATCACAAACAGCCGGAGGGGAACAGGAAGAGGCTGAGCAGGGAGCCCGATGCAG
>NW_027694263.1:0-354 GCF_054177405.1 Leptonychotes weddellii | reverse complement strand
TACCTGGGTAAAGTTCCCTGAACTCCTTTCTTACAATCACCTGAGAGTCAACTATGTGGGTAGGTAACTGACTTCCTAGACCAAATCTTCACTCCATTAAAATTCAGCAGAAAATTGCATAAGTAGTTTTTTTCTAGAAGGAGACTATCGATTTTTATCACATAGAAAAGTTTTACCCCCGACCAGATTTGGGACACTTTTTCTATTATGGGAGAGAAGTATACTAACACACTGTGTACTCTCTCGCTGTTTCCTTGGAAATGTTCTATAAGGGGAGAGTGATGATGAGTCTTATTATCATTCTACAGTCATGAGAGTGAGGCCTCCGTCCCAAAGTTGACCACGTTTACATGC
>NW_027694262.1:0-354 GCF_054177405.1 Leptonychotes weddellii | reverse complement strand
GTTAACTAACTCCTCTCTGCCTCAGTGCCCTCCTCTGAAGCAGAGGCATGCCAAGTCACTGGCGAGGGAAGAGGGCGAAGCCAGAGGTGTGGGTGGCCCCTCAACATGTCAAGCGACTTTGATACCAACAGTGGCTGAGTCTGTTGGGCGCTCGCCTGATGCTCCGTGCTTTTACTCGTTTCATCCCATTTCGATTCCCTGACCACCTTACTTGGGAGATCCTATGACTGTCCCCATTTTTCAGATGAGCAAACACACCCAGAGAGGTCGGCTGACTTGTCCAGTGCTGGCAGGTGATAGAGTGAAAACTGAGAAGCCAGGGTTATCTGACTTCAGAGCCTGTGTCCCTAACAT
>NW_027694261.1:0-354 GCF_054177405.1 Leptonychotes weddellii | reverse complement strand
TGGGGACCGCCATGCACCCCCAGCTACCGGGAGGCAGGTCATTTTGGAACCTAAAGCACTTGGGAAGGCACACCTCAGCAGTCCCGCCTGGGAGACAGAGGGGACCATGAAGCCTCCGGGCATGGAGGGAGGGGGCCCAAGAGGCCTAGGATGGGAGGCACAGAGAGAGATGGGAGGAGGCCCCCCCCACGCATACTTCCCTTGGTCAGCACTTTGTCTGGCCCTGAAGGAGGACACGGGCTTGGGAACAGTCTTCTAACTTTCCCCTCTTGTGTCCCAGAATGCAGGGACAGTAGTGATCAGGCTTCCCTGACCCCAAATCAAAACCCAAAACCTGCCAGGGATCAACACCCC
>NW_027694260.1:0-354 GCF_054177405.1 Leptonychotes weddellii | reverse complement strand
GCCCGTACGGGGATCGAACCCGCGACCTCGGCGTTATTAGCACCACGCTCTAACCAACTGAGCTAACCGGCCAACCGCCTGCGAGCGCCCCCCGATTCCGGGGATGTAAACAAGAACCGAGAGCACCACCGGTTCTTCAAATTGGCGGGGGGGGCGGGGGGGACCAAAAGAAAAACCTAGAAAGATGAACAATTTTTTTTTTTTTTTAAATCCCACATCCTTCCTAGTTCGCGCTCCCCCACCCTGGATGATGGGAAAAGGAGAGAAGTTTGACATTTGGTTTGAATGAACGAACCCTCTCGCGCATCTCTCTCAAAACCCAATTCTGACCCGAAAAGATTCTGACCCAAGTCG
>NW_027694259.1:0-354 GCF_054177405.1 Leptonychotes weddellii | reverse complement strand
TTTTTTTTTTTTTTTGCTTCCAGTATTTTTTTAATCATTTTAGCCTTGCAAACTTTTATTTACATACTTATATGAGAGCATAAACAAATAAAATATAATTCTTTTTTTTTTTTAAAGATTTCATTTATTTATTTCACAGAGAGAGATAGAGGCATAGCGAGAGAGGGAACACAAGCAGGGGGAGTAGGAAAGAGAGAAGCAGGCTTCCCACCGAGCAGGGAGCCCGATGCGGGGCTCGATCCCAGGACCCTGAGATCATGACTGGAGCTGAAGGCAGTCGCTTAACCAACTGAGCCACCCAGGCGCCCCTAAAATATAATTCTTATTATAAGACTTGGTTGAATAGTGGGAGAG
>NW_027694258.1:0-354 GCF_054177405.1 Leptonychotes weddellii | reverse complement strand
TCGAAGGAAGCAGGAGGCCCGGCCTCCGGACCCCACCCGCGGCCGGCTGCTGGTTCTCTCTCGGCCCGGGCAGTTTTCCGCAGGTCGATGCCACGCGTGGGCTTTGAAACAAAAGTGGGCCACGATACACACAAAGTTCTCCTTTTAATTCCGCGTCGTCCCAGCGACTGTGGGTCCGCACGATGTTTTATTGCAGTTCGCGCTGTGCGGACGCCTCCCGGAGTCAAGTCCTGTTGTCTTACTGGAGCCTCGCTCTGTCGTCGGCGTGCTTGCTGCCTCGCGTCTGTCGCTGCCGACCCCTGGGCGCCCGTCCTGGGAGCCTGTCCTTGCAGGAGCCTGTTCGGGGTCGAAGGC
>NW_027694257.1:0-354 GCF_054177405.1 Leptonychotes weddellii | reverse complement strand
GAGTCCATAAGGAAGCCAAGATAAAATGTTTATTTCAGAAAAAAACATGTTTATTTCAACACAGTAATGGTGAAAATGGAAAATAATTTGAATTTGGGGATTATTAATTCAAAACACATGAAAAATTATATAATGTGTGGCCTATTCACAAATGAAATATGACACTGCAGCTGAATAAGTGAATTTGAACTACATCTGTCAGAATGGATGCCCCCAACACAGAATGTTAAATGAACACACACAGTAGTAATTCTAGAGAAATAATGCAGATGTAATGTGCAGAAGCACAGAGCAGCCGGAAAAGAGACAATGAAGATGTGAAAATATGGATGGGAGGTTTCAGGGCAACCCCTC
>NW_027694256.1:0-6700 GCF_054177405.1 Leptonychotes weddellii | reverse complement strand
AATTCTTAATTGCAGGAAACAAACTGAGGGTTTCTGGAGTGGGGGGCAGGGTGGGAGGGATGGGGTGACTGGGTGATAGACACTGGGGAGGGTATGTGCTCTGGTAAGCGCTGTGAATTGTGCAAGACTGTTGAATCTCAGATCTGTACCTATGAAACAAATAATGCAATATATGTTAAGAAAAAAAAAAGAAGAAGATAGCAGGAGGGGAAGAATGAAGGGGGGGAATCGGAGGGGTAGACGAACCATGAGAGACGATGGACTCTGAAAAACAAACTGAGGGTTCTACAGGGGAGGGTGGTGGGAGGAGGGGTTAGCCTGGTGATGGGTATTAAAGAGGGCACATTTTGCATGGAGCACTGGGTGTTATGCACAAACTGAATCATGGAACACTACATCTAAAACTAATGATGTAATGTATGGGGATTAACATAACAATAAAAAAATTAAAAAAAAAATAAAGACCAGGAAAGTCTCGTCTACTCCAACGAGGAACATTGTTTATGGACCCAATTTGGAAAGGGCTAATTATTGCTACAAAGTCCATTGTCTCCAGCTCCAGACGCTCTCAGATTCTAGCCACTTGATTCCGGAGGTGCTCTTTTCTCTTTTCTCTGCTTGGTTGGGTTTTGTTTCTCTTCCTCTTAACACCATGACCACCCTTTTAGTGGATTCCCGTGATTGTTCTATCAGTTCTCTCTAGGGTTTCCTCATTATGGCCACTTCCTCCAGACCTGAGCCACCCACGCAGCACCACAATCAGCTGCCGATCCCGAAAGAAGAGGAAGTCAGGGAGGAAAAGCAACCACAGAAGAGAAGGGAGGAGAAAGAATGATTGAGGTATGGAGACTCTGGTTTGAGGTATCTCATCCAGGTCCTACACTAGCATCACCATCTAGACCAGCCTGGAAACTTCCTCTGGGAATTCATGTCTTTGTGTTAAAACTTTGTCATCTTTAACAACATTTTAGAAATACAAATGCCCTAAGCTAAGTGGGTCATTAACTTCAGAGGATGCATTTGTTTACCTTTCTCAGAACAGCAGAGTGTTGAAGAATTTTGATGAGAGGAGAGAGAATTAATATGACAGCAGGGCTATTTCCCAGGAGTCCAAGACCCATGACAAAGTGAGGGGCTTAGACAACAAAAGGCTATTTATCTCTAAGGACCTAAGTTAGTAAGGGAGGGGTAAGACTCGATTTTAGACCTACTTTTGCCACTCTCTGGTCTTAGGCAAGGCATTTTGTTTCTCTGGACCTCAGCATAGTGAAGAGGATGGACAGGATGCTCTTCATCAGATATGACTTGCAAATATTTTCTCCTAGTCTGTGACTTGTCTTCTGATTCTCTTGACATCATCTGCAGAGCAAAAGTTACTAATTTTAATAAAACCCAGTGTATCAATTATTTCTTTAATGGATCGTACTTCTGATGTCATACGTAAAAGTCATTATCATATCCAAGGTCATCTAGATTTTTCTTCTTTGTTATCTTCTGGGAGTTTTATAGTTTTGCATTTTACGTTTAGGTCTATGATCCATTTTGAGTTAATTTTTGTGAAGGGTTTAAGGTTGGTGGCTAGATTCACTTCTTTGTATGTGGATGTCCAGTTGTTCCAGCACCATCTGTTGAAAAGACTGTCTTTTCTTCATTATATGGCTTTTGCTTCTTTGTCAAAAATTCAGTTGAGTATATTTATGTGGGTGTATTTCTGGGCTCTCTATTCTGTTCCATTGATCTATTTGTCCATTCTTTTGCCAATAACCAGGTGTTCTTTAAGAGTTCTTCTTGTTTTTGTTCCTCTATTAAGGAAGACCGCCGAGTGTGAGTCTTCAGTGAATGTGCAATGGGGGAGAGCTGCCCCAGAGTCACTCGCCAGCCGCCCAGGTTTCCAGAGCGCAGCAAACCCTGCTCCTGCCAGAGACCAAGGTGTGACCAGCAGCAGCTGTGGTGATGATGATGGAGGGGGGCCCACACCAGTGCTGGTGACCGCCAAATCTGTGTCTGGGAGGAAAAAGGGGAAACTGAGAGGTACAAGAGGAAGAAAGAGAAAAAGCTAATTAATTTAAACCCATGTGTTCTGCATCATTGGGTACAACTTAACATTTCGTAATGAATTTGTTGTGAGGAAATAATACAATTGAGAGTATTTGCCCAATTAAAAAATTTTTTTTTCTTCTTGCTTGGGGGCACCTGAGTAGCTCAGTTGGTTAGTTGTCCAACTCTTGATTTTGGGTCAGGTCATGATCTTGGAGCCATGAGATCAAGCCTGTGTTGGGCTCTGTGCTGGGTGTAGAGCCTACTTAGGATTCTCTCTCTCTCTCTCCCCAAACCTTCACAAGTACGCATGTGCTCGCTCTCAAATAAAATAAAATAATAAAATAAAATAAAGAGTTCTTCTTATTCTAACCAGCTCTTCCTATTCATTAACCTATATGTTAATAAGCATTGACTCATATTGGGCAGGAAAATTTTCCTCTACCCTACAACAGTCTTTTGGTTGGCCTAAGAGTTAAACTGACATGACACAGATTAACAGGAGAAAATCAATTTAATTACATTCATACAGGGGCTCCATCAGAACAGGAAGCCCCCCGGCAGATAGGCAATTGAGACTTATATGCCATCCAGATCTAAGGAGAAGGGGGTAGGAGCCTGGGACTTAAAAGAGAAGAAATCAATACATAGAAAGATAAAAATGAAAATGAGTAAATGTTGGGTAAACAAATATTTGCTGGGCCACACAGAAGCAATGGGTCATAGAGAGGAATTTTAACAAACAGACTTTGCTAAATTCCTCACTACCACCCCTAGTTCATATTATACTGTAGTTATCTATGGTAATAGCAGGGGATGGGGCTTGGGGGTTGGGGCAAGGGAGAGGGAGAGGGAGACTTTTGTGGGCCCAATATGAGCCCCACCTGGGGCTTTATCTCAGGACCCTGAGATGATGACCTGAGCCAAAGTCAGATGCTTAACTGGTTGAGCCACCCAGGTGCCCCTTGAGCTTTCTGTTAAATTAATTAGCCTAAAATAATCCACATGCCACAGAGACACATTTTGGGTGGTGAATTTAGCTCCCCACAGTCCTACCTTTGAAACTTCCCCCCAAAACTTCATAGTCCATGATGTAGGAAAGATGTTAGGGTTCGAAGCTGATGGCCAAGAAAGAATTCTTGAGATGTTTTTGTTGCAAAATGGTGGCTTTATTAAAACATGGGGACAGGATCCGTGGGCAGAAAGAACTGTACTGGAGTCATGAAGAGTGGCCTATTATATACTTTCAAATTGGGAGGGAGTTAGGGATATTGTGAGTCTCTACGGAATTTTGGAAGCAAGGTTTCCAGGACCTTGAGGGCTAGGTGTTATTAGGAAAAGTCATCTATTACTGTCTAATAAAACCTTAGTCATGAGACCCATCAGATGTATATTCGTGGGTCATATGCTCGGGGGATGATTGCCAATATATATTTGGGGGGGGTAGAGGTAAAGGAAGTTTCCAAAGGAATTTTTATGTTAAAGTAGACTTGCAGGATCCTGAAAGGTTGCCTTCTGTGCTTAGCAAAGTATTAACATGGAAGCAGCTGAGTTCCTAGAGAAATGTCACTCTGCCCATTACAGTCAATGGGCTGTAGGTAGTAACAGGAAGTAAGGAAATTTAGTAATTTTCCTCTGCTTTTGTTTCCCACATCAGTCCAGAAGCTAAATTGGTAGATTATTTCATCTTACTGAAATAGTCTCTTTGTCCTAACAACAAGGTCAGTTCAGCTAAACTCATTTCAGAAGGCAGTGGTGCAGGTGTGTTCCCAAAGTTAGGCCAATGGTTCAAATAATCAGGCATTAAATAAGGCATTTTTATGGAGATAAAAGTAAAACAATGGTTAATGATTGGAGCAAATTATCAACTCAGTTTCTGAGTTCTGAAGGCAACCAGTTGAGACAATTTTTAGATGTCCATCTTGAAGCATCTCTAGATGGAGTGAAGGCAGGCAGCAGCAATCTGGCAAGAAGATCATCCACACATGAGCTGATGGGGTCATTTCTCTAAAGTTTATGTCGAGTCATTCCTATTTCGTGTGTAGGGCTTCAGAAAAAAGAGCAGCTTTATTTCCCAATGATTTCAAGTCAGACGGCTGAGACATATATTGAAAACCTTAGTTTGCAGAGTTGTAGCCAGACATTAGAGGAAACTCGAAGAATCGGGATCTAGTCCAGTTTGCGATTAACAGTATTAGAATTGAATAATCACAAAGGTGTGCTACTGAAACAATTTTTGCTGTCTATAATCACCTTAATTTCTAGCAAAGGTAACCAGAGTATGACAAATTTTTTGCAAAATAAGTCTACTTTCAACAAACTTGGCCTGATTGCTTGCAATAAGTACAGCAAGAATGGCAGCTAATCGTATAGATATAATCGTATATCTGCTTTGCTACCACTTCTCATAAAGAATCTCCAAATTGAATTTTTAATCTTGAGGCTAAGAAACCAAGCCATATACTTCCTATCAGACTTCACTTGCAATACCTACAGATTTGAATTCATTCCTCTCTTCTTGAGGCCCTAGAAAGATCCTGAGATTCCTGCACCTGCCAGGAAGTGGCATTCTTTACTTACCTGGTAAGTTGCTGGAAACCCTGGAAGCAAGCTATCAGGGCATTATTTCCAATACCGGCTCCAGCAAGTTAGTCTTCATGCCTTAAAGCTGTCTGACCATCTCTGAGTCTATGCACATCTCTTTCAAAGATGACATTCCAGTCAAAGCCTTGGCAATATAAGAATGTTTCTAATTGTATCCTGTTGCAAGGAGACTAGATTCTTATATGCAAATAAATGTATTGCCATAAAAATAAGAATACTCATGAAGTTTCCAAATTCTGGAGGGGTCCGGTAGGGAGAAAAAGATCAATGTTTCCATTCTGCTTACAAAGGTACAAATTGCCAAATTGCTGTAAGTCATAGTTAGCTTAAGAGGGAAAGTTTCCTTATATCTGAAAAACAGATTAAAGAACCAGCAATATTTGAAACAAAAAGTCATAAAAGTTATAATCATCCTCCTCAGTTTATTCAGTTCCATGTAATTAATTCTTATTCTGCTTGAATCCATTTTTTTTCCATTAGTTCTGGAAATGTCTACCCAGTTAATTTTATGATCCTAAAGGTATCAGAAAGATGCTTTTTAGAGTCTTTTTCATGAGTCTCCTTTAAGATGAAGCATTTTTGCAGGAAGTCTTTCATAAAAGCATCTGAGTAAAAAAAATAAATGTCTGTAAATGATAAAAGACTTAAAAATGGTATGGCTAATGGTCTAATTAGAGTGCATTACAATGCAGTTATTAAGGATCCGTAGTTATTTCCATGACATACAATATTTTAAGATAATAACTAGAATTATGATTGATAATATTATACCTATCATATCACATATCATAATTTTAGGGATTTTATACAATTTCTAGGACATTTATATTAATAATACTTACCCATACAGCATCATCTAAGAAAGTTCACATCACTTATTTGACAATATTTTCCATGTAATGTAACATATCAAATAAGCCTAATTAGTTTGATATCTCTCTTTTTTAAGGAGTGAGAACAAATCTTTTGTTTTGTTTTTTTCAAGGACCCTCTGAAAAATCCCAGTTATTTTGAGGTTAAAAAAAAAAACAAAAACAACTTCATTTAGGATTTGATTTTTTGGAAGTTTGTCAAAAAATACCAAAAAGGTGGGGCACCTGGCTGGCTCAGCTGGAAGAGCATGTGATGCCTGATCTCGGGGTCATGAGTTTGAACCCCGTGTTGGTTGTAGAGATTACTTAAAAATAAATAAATAAACTTTGGGAAAAAAATATATCAAAAAGGTTTAAAAACTCTTAGTCAAATAGGATCATAGGTCACTACGTAATAACTAATGATACTTAGTTATCCATTTAACCATGGTGACAAAGATTTTGCAGGCAAACACAAAATGTTAAATGGCTGTAAAAAGGGAAAACTTAGCTCTTATTAAGAAGATTTGGTTTTCTTAAGCAATCAAAGATCTGATTAAGACAACATGAAGCACCAAAACTTATTTTGATAAACACAACATTTTTGTTTTCTAGACATCTTACTTCAAAGGCAAAAAAAACCCCTTCATAATCTCTTTTTATTAAGAGCAGAACAATAGTCCAAGAAAATTTTGTCCCCTTAACAGACAAACCAAATTTTGCGGTGCCTGGCTGGCTCAGTCGGTTGAGTATGGGACTCTTGGTCTCAGGGCTGTGCGTTGTAAGTTTGAGCCCCACCTTGGGTATAGAGATGACTTAAAAAATAAAATCTTAGGGGTGCCTGGGTGGCTCCATCGGTTGAGTGTCCAACTCTTGATTTCGGCTCAGGTCATGATCTCAGGGTCATTATGTCAGGGTAGTGAGATCAAGCCGCAAGTCAGATTCCCTGTTCAGCGTGGAGTCTGCTTGAGATTCTCTCTCTCCCTCTCCCTCTCCCTTTTCCCCTCCCCCTGCTCAAGCATGCCTTGTGCTCTCTCTCTCAAATAAATAAATCTTTAAAAATACATATTAAGGGGCGCCTGGGTGGCTCAGTTGGTTAAGCGACTGCCTTCGGCTCAGGTCATGATCCTGGAGTCCCGGGATCGAGTCCCGCATCGGGCTCCCTGCTCAGCAGGGAGTCTGCTTCTCCCTCTGACCCTCCCCCCTCT
>NW_027694255.1:0-14577 GCF_054177405.1 Leptonychotes weddellii | reverse complement strand
TGCTTTTTAAATTTATTCTGTAATTTTTAAATTAGATAATCTGCTTATGAATTTTTAGAATTTTTTTCTTTTTTAAAATAAGCATTTAAGAAAAGTAATTTTACTTGTAACTGTTATTTTAATATTCATTTATAAGTATTTTTAAATTATGCATATAATGGTTAATATGTCAACCTGAATGGGCCATAAGGTACCCAGATATTTGGTGAAACATTATTCTGGATGTATCTATAAGATTGATCCTAGATGAAATTAATATTTAATTTGATAGACTGAGAAAAGGAGATTGTCCTCCCCAGTGATGATGAGCTTCATACAACCTATTGAAGGCCTGAATAGAACAAAGGGCTGACAAAGAGAGAATTTGCTCTCTCTACCTGATGATCTTTAAACTGACACATCAGTCTCATACCTTCAAAATCAGACTGGGATTTAGACAATCAACTCTCCTGATTTGTAGGCCTTTGGACTGTGGATCATGGGATATCTTATGCTACATAATTG
Source organism: Leptonychotes weddellii (assembly GCF_054177405.1). NCBI lineage: Eukaryota > Metazoa > Chordata > Mammalia > Carnivora > Phocidae > Leptonychotes > Leptonychotes weddellii. The sequence continues at coordinate 14,073 of NW_027694255.1, read as the reverse complement.
CCTGAGACAATTTCTTATATTAAACAATATATATTCTGTTATTAAACTATATATATGTGTGTGTGTGTGTATACATATATATGCTGTGTGTATGTGTGCTGAAATGATTCTAAAGGAACAGAATTTTAAGAATTAGTTTTCTGATTATATATTAGCTAATTAGAATTTAAATAAAATCTTGAAAGAAAAAAAAGAATTAGTTTTCTGAATTGGTTCTAGGGTCTTGGGAACTAACTCTCCAGTCTGATTATATTTAAAGAAGTTAATGACTATTTTCAGTGGTAAGGAGAGCACTAATAGCTCATGGCATGATCTGGCACTACAGATATGAAAAATATCACTATTGGATAATCCTAATCAATCACTTATAAGACACAAGATCTGGGATGATGACTGTATATTTTCAAATATTTTTGGAAAATAACAATTTGATGAGATTGCTTCATTGCTCCCCCTGCCTTTGGATAGTGGCAAAAGAAAAGGATAAGCTCAAGGATTCTCATTCCCATCTCAAGTGCCACATACATGACTGAAGACTTCTATGTGTGACCTGAAGGAGACCCTTATCTCTTGTAGCTGGAAGGCTGAGACTGCTAAAATGAAATTCAGACTCTCATCCTGTGACTGACTGAATTAGAGCACAACATGAACTTCCAATTTGCAGAGTGTCAACTTTTAACAGCATTGATTGAGAAAGAATGGGATCCTCTAAATTGAGATGAGCACAACTGGGGAGATGTTGATAAAAATGGGACATTGAGACCCTACATTCTTTTTTTCTTTCTTCCTTTTCTTTTTCTTTCTTTCTTTCTTTTTTTTTTAAGAAGCTAAAGTACCCGAATATACACTAGTAATACTTATTCTGCTTATTTTATTATTAATTTTAAGATAATCAATATATGTAAGTTTTTTTGATTGTTTATTTCAAGAGACCCTTAGATAAATCTTCTTTGCTAAATGCCTCCCCAATCTCAGTAGAAGCAGCCTTCCCACCCTCAATGGTATCAGACATTAGGTGATAGATTACCTGCAGTGCTGGAGGAAACTGTAATGGCCTCCTTTGAGGCAGTTGTCATGTAAGACCATGTCCATGCTTCTTAGGCCCCAACCCCAGCACCATTGTTTGCTTTTAGATCTGAACTAGACTTAAACCTTAGCAGGCCTCTGAAGATCAGGTATAAAGCATGACCCATGAGGAGGTGTGCTACACTCTAAAAGATCTACTCACATTTTCTTTTCTTTTTTTTTTTTTTAAAGATTTTATTTATTTATTTGACAGAGACAGAGATAGCGAGAGCAGGAAAACAAGCAGCGGGAGTGGGAGAGGGAGAAGCAGGCTTCCCCTCGAGGAGGGAGCCCGATGTGGGACTCGATCCCAGGACCCTGGGCTCATGACCTGAGCCGAAGGCAGACACTTAACGACTGAGCCACCCAGGCACCCTCACATTTTCTAATATATACAGACAGAACTCTGGTGAACATGTATGAAAATGGCTACTAAGAGTGTGATAACGATAGAAGGAACATAAAGTTGAATCAGGCCAAATTTATTGATATGTACTCACTAAGGAGAGAGTCTGTGTTTATGTTGCAGATCAGAAAGTTGGGAAGGTATCTAAAAATTAGTTTGGTCAGCTAAAACATAGATCAAAAGATTGCCCATGGTGAATAAATTGGAAATTCTGGACCTGCTTTGGTTTCATGTAGGGGAAGGAATTCAAAGGCTTGTGAGGAGAATGTTAGAATGGATTTGTTGTTTGAGACTTACTCACCCACACTGCAAAGGTACAGGACACATATCTTTCACCAGTACTGTGAGAAATAAATAAGAGGGGAGGCTCAGCATCCCTGAAGAGCTTCACAATCACTCTTCTCTGTGGGATCTCCGGTCTCTATAATGGTGAACATATCTAATGTGAGTAATTGGAGCCCAAGTTGGGAAGGGGTAAGGAGCAGCCTTCAAATACCAAAAGCAAAGTAGATGTGGTTATTGTAATGGACAACAACAACATCAAAGCAACAGTCAAAAGAGTCTGACTAATGCAGACCCATGGTGTTGGCTAGTTAATCATATTATTCCCAAAAGTCAAATTGATAGAAATATTACTAAATTATTACTCAATCTGTACAAGTATGAAAATTCTCTTATTTTGGACCCCACTCAAAAGTAGCAGATTTTCAAGTCACTTGGTAAATGTGCTGGAAAAACAGTTAAATAGGGAATACATTACTTCTAAAATCAGAAGCCTGTTTCCTGTTTCTTTTTGATTACAGAAGAGGACAGAAGCAACAACTTACCCTTCCTCTTAGAAGGGAAGCCTCAACATTTCCCATACCACTAGACCCCCAGGAATTTCATTAAGGCAGATGGCCTCTGAATTTTTGTCAGATTTATTTCCCACCCTCTAGCATTGCAAATGTCTTACCAATAAGCCTAGAGAAGTTGATACTTCTTGCTCACTAGGTCCAAAAAGCACAATGTCATCAATGTAGTTTATCAGTGATATCTTGTGGAAGAGGAAGGCAATCAAGATTCCTAAGAACTAAATTATGCCATGGAGCTGGACAGTTAATATGCCTGTGCAGCAGGAGAGTGAAGGTCTATTTTTGCTGGCCTTGCCAAATATTTCAGGTGCTCTTTACTAACAGACAATATGAAATAATTATTTGCCACATCAATAGCTGCATATAAGGTACCAAGGGAAGTGTTCATTTGCTCAAGCAATGAAACCACTTCTAGTACAGCAGGTATAATTGGAGTCCCCACCTAGTTAAGCTTATGATAATCCACTGTCCTTGTTCAAGATCCATCTGCCTTCTGCACAGGCCAAACAGGTGAGTTGAATGGGGATGCGGTAGGAATTACTACCCCCACATCCTTCAAGTTTTTGATGGCAGAACTAAACTTAAAAACTCCTCCAGGAATGTCCTATTATTTTTGGTTTACTATTTTCCTAGGTGGATGTAGTTCTAGTTGCTTCTATTTGGCCTTTCCACCATAGTAGCCTTCACTGCACAGGTCAGGTAAGCATTATAGGAATCGTGCATGCTGCAGAGAATATCTTTCCAAATATATATTCCAGTATAGGACAAATACCACAGAATGGGTTCAGGACACACTGGTCGCACACTGAGATGAACATGAGATAAAACTCCATTGACTACCTGGCCTCCATAAGCCCTTAGTCTGACTGGTGGACCATGGTGAAGTTTTGGGTCTCTTGGAATTAGTATCAGTTCAGAGCCAGTGTTGAGTTGTCCCTGAAAGGTCTGATTATTTTATTTTCCCAATGTACAACATGTTGCCCCAGTAAAAATAAAAGGCTGTAGGTCCCTTTGGGGAAGGCTAGAAGAAAGATTAACAGTATAAATTTTTGAAAGTGTACTAGGGTCCTTCTTTAAAGGAACCAGAATTTCTGTTTATTCAGGAGGTTCTAGGTCTATAAACTTAGACCTGGGAATTGATTGAGGGACCATGATTCTTTGTTTTTATGATTCAGATTCTATTTTACTCATGTAACCTAGAACTTTTCTGCTTATATACATCAAGAGAAGGTTCCACAGGGGCGCCTGGGTGGCTCAATCATTAAGTGTCTGCCTTCGGCTCAGGTCGTGATCCTGGGGTCCTGGGATCGAGCCCCGCATCGGGCTCCCTGCATCTGGCTCCCTGCTCCGCGGGAAGCCTGCTTCTCCCTCTCGCACTCCCCCTGCTTGTGTTCCCTCTCTCGCTGTGTGTCTCTCTCTCTGTCAAATAAATAAATAAAATCTTTAAAAAAAAAAAAGAGAGAAGGTTCTACAATAGGTACAAACTGCTGTGCAAGTTTATCTACCCCTTGGCTCTATGATCTAGGTTATCCAAATGCACCTGAAGTATCAGTGGCAGATAGGGAGGCTGTTTGGAGCCTTGGGCAGGACCCTAAAGGGAATCACAACCCACTCCCTTCAGATTTTGGAGCAAAGTTTTCCATCTTCCACATTAACAACTTTTCCTTTTGATAAACAGTCTCTGGCCTGCTACTGAGCCTTAGTAGAAACTAAACATTTAACCATGGGCCACCAGGTTACCATGTGGCCCGAGTTGCCCATCATAAACCAGGTATTATCTGAACTACCAAGCCATAGAGTTGATGGAGCACAGCAGGACATCATCAAATGGAAGTGGTACATATTCAATCAGGCCTGCGCAAGCCCTGCAGGTACGAGTAAGTTACATGAAGAAGTGGCCCAAATACCCATGTTCCAAATGTATGAGCATTCTTATTAATAATCTATTTTATTGACTTCAAATTTATTTCATTGTGGTAAAGTACATGATAGACATGTTACCATTTAAAAAAAATAATACACCGATATATAATCAACATTTCATATATGCTTGAGAAAAATAACTAATCTCTAATTTTACAATGATAGATAAATATATATTAGTCTAAGAATCAAGTTTGTTAATTGCATTTTTCAAATTAATTACATATTTATAAGCTTTTCTTCTATATGATGCCTGATGAATTGTAACTTTTATCACGATATAAGGACTTTCTATACCTGATAATGTGTTTGTCATAAGATCCTTCTCTCTGATATAATTCAAGCTATGTAATATTTATTTTATTCAGCAACTTCCTGGTATTTTTAAATCCTGTTATATATTTCCATGTATTTATATCTTTATTTTTTCTATTAAGAGTATATTGTTATATTTCTGAAATCCATTCTGACACCTTCTTTTAAACAGTGTATTTACATTTTAAATGGTTGTGCACACACTGGGACTTCACTTTAGCTTTTTATATTTTGGAATTTTTTTTTAATTTTACTTAATTAACATACAGTGCAATCTTAGTTTCTGTAGTAGAATTCAGTGATTCATCACCTACATACAAAAGCCTGTGTTCATCATAACAAGTGCCCTCCTTAATACCCATCTAGCCCATCTGCCATCCACCTCCCTCCATCAACCCTCAGTTTGTTCTCTATAGTTAAGAGTCTCTTATGGCTTGTTTACTTCTCTCCTATTTTTCTTTTCATTTTGGAACTTTTTTTATCCTACATTTATTTATCTTGCATATTTTTTCCTTTCTTGCCTTGAGAAGTAGCTTTACCTGTGGTAAACATAGCATAATGTATAAACATGACAAACATGTCAATTCACTAAGTTGTACACCCCAAATTAATGTCACATTGTGTGTCAACTATACGCAAGCCAAAAAGGAAAAAATAATAATAATAAAAAAATTTAAACAACAAGATATGAAAGCAACGTAAGTGTCCATAAACAGACAAATGTATAAAGAAGATGTGGTGTGTACACACACACACACACGAATATTACACAGCCATAAAAAGGATGAAATTGTGCCATTTGAGACAACATGGATTGATCTAGAGGGTATTATGCTAAATGAAATAAGTCAGACTGAGAAAGACAAATATGATATGATTCCACTCATAAGTAAAAGCTAAAAATAGCAAACAAAAAGCAGAATCAAAACTATAAATACAGATAACAAAATGATGGTTCCAGAGGGGAGATGGATGGGAGTTGGGCAATGGGTGAAGAGGGGAGGGGGATACAGGCTTCCAGCTATGGGAATGAATAAAAAGCAGAGCATAAGGAATATAGTCAATGATATTATAACAGTGATGTAATAGGACAGATGACAGTTATACTTATGGTGAACACAGCATAATGTGTAAACTTCTTAAATCACTAAGTTGTACATCTGAAACTAATGTAACATCTTATGTCAACTACCTCAAATAAAAAGGAAAATAAATAAATAAATAAAATAGATTTTTTTAAATATTGTTTTTGTTTTCTTATTAAATTTTCCCCATTACCCTTGTACAAGCTGTATAGTCCTTCTCCTTTATCTGGCTCTCCTTAAAATTTTACCGAGCATAATATACTGTATAGAATCTAAATTTAATGCTTCTCTCCCAAATAAAGTAAGTACTTTAGTAAATGTACAATCTATTTTTTTTTAAAGATTTTATTTATTTATTTGAGACAGAGAGAATGAGAGACAGAGAGCATGAGAGGGAGGAGGGTCAGAGGGAGAAGCAGACTCCCCGCCGAGCAGGGAGCCCGATGCGGGACTCGATCCCGGAACTCCAGGATCATGACCTGAGCCGAAGGCAGTCGCTTAACCGACTGAGCCACCCAGGCGCCCATAAATGTACAATCTATTAAAATACACTCCTGACTTAAATCTTTTTCTAGGATTTTAATCCTGTCATTTTTGGTATCATAAATGAAACTTCAAAGAAAAAAAACAAACATTTTGTTTATTTTTATTTTTACCAATGTCTGTTTACCATTCTTTCTTGCATTTCACACTTCCTTACTAAGTCCATGGGTACATTTTATTTCTCATGATGGATTTCCTTTAAAGATTCTTTAGTATGAATATGAGCTTGCAAGTGGTAAACTCCATTTTTGTGTATTTAAGAATTTTCTTTATTTGACTTTGTTTTTAAAAGATGTATTTTCTAGATTCAAAATTTTTATTAGCAATAATGATCTCTCAGCATTTTACTCCAAATATAAAACCATGACTTCAGGTTTTAGTTGCTGAGAAATCTGGCATTAGTTTTTTTTGTTTTTATTTTTTTAAGATTTTTTTTTTAAGATTTTATTTATTTGACAGAGAGAGAGACAGTGAGAGAGGGAACACAAGCAGAGGGAGTGGGAGAGGGAGAAGCAGGCTCCTGGCTGAGCAGGGAGCCCAACACGGGGCTCGATCCCAGGACCCTGGGACCATGACCTGAGCCGAAGGCAGATGCTTAACGACTGAGCCACCCAGGTGCCTCAATCTGGCATTAGTTTAATTGTTGTTCCTGTCTATGTGATCCTACACAAATCTCTGGCTACCTTTAAAACACCTTATTTGTGTCTGGTGTTTCTCAGTGTTCTTATAATGCCTTTAGATGGGCACATCTTTGTATTTTTCCTGTGCATGTTTAAACTGTGCTTCATATATCTGTGGAATTTTATGTATCTTCAGGAAAAATTTCAATCATTCCATTTTCAAATATTTTATTTCCACTCATCTCTCCACTCTCTTCTTTTAGAAATTTGATTACACATATATGATAACCCTTCCCATTGTATCCTTCATATCTTTGAAGTTCTCTCGTATGTTTGTTTTTTTTGTTTTGTTTTGTTTTGTTTTGTTTTTTCCTTTTCTATCGAGTGACTATCTGGAGCCACTTTAGCACGCTTTAAAGGGTTCTGGTCTAAGTTGAGGGTCACTAGTTCTACCCTGGACTTTGCTGCTGGACAAAAGTCTTGTCTGCTAACTGTGGCACTGATACTGATACAGATTCTGATACTGATACTGGGGATTGCCCTTAGGGTGACCCCACCTTTAACATGGGCTTTCTTCTATCAGTTTCAAGTCTCAGCCCACAGTCTCTTCCTCCTCACCTTCTGTTTTTAGGAGGCCCTTCCAGAAGGGCCAAACAAAGACTGCAATACTTCATTTTATGCTTAATATTTCCATTTTTGTTTACTTTTTAACCAACTTAGTGGAGATATAAAGTACATACCACACTATTCAGCTACTTTCAGTATTCACTTTATAAATTTGGACAAATGTTAATTTTGTAAGCATCGCAATAATCAAAATTTAGAACATTTCCATCGTCTCCTTTATAAGCCAATCCCTCTTCCTTGCTCAATAGCCTATAGAAACCGATGTCGTGCTTCTTGTTACTATAGTTTTTAGATGTTTCTCTTTTGTAAAACTGCATGCCATTCACCAGAGGATCTAATTCTACCTGGGATTGTACTCTGTCTTGCTTTCTAAAAAGATTATTTTTATTGCCTCTTTTGTTTTCAATATTGCTAAAGACAATTACCTCTGGATATATCCATTCTACTTATTTTTAGCTTAGAGGGACAAAATGAATGAGATCCAAAATTTATTTCCTGCCTCGGGTAGTATAGAAAGTGATAAGAAAAGAATGTTTGCTCTTTACCCCATCGGTTTTTACTACACTCTGCAACAATGTGTGTGTGTGCGCGTGTGTGTGTATTCTTAAGTCATTTTTTTAGGATTTCTCTCACCTACCTTTAATTTTTGTAGTCTTCACATGTAAAACAGAGGAAAAGATCTAAAATCTGCATAAAATCAAATTAGAGAGACTTGTAAAATGTCCTTCAGTGATCACTGCTTTCAACAAGATTAGAATATGAAGTTGGCACCTTCTTTCCCTAACTGCTTGCAGTGTGTTTTCCTGTGATGATGTTCATTTGTTTGTTTGCCTTTTTTATTCTTATTAACATTAGTTTCTATGAGGGGGGAACTTAGAAGTCTAGCTTGACTCCTTAGCACTGCCCCAAATTTTAATTCAGTACTTTTGAAACCACATATATTGAAGTAGAAGGAGTTTTGTGATCTCCAGGAAATTGTGTGTTTTTTAAAAATGGCATTGAGGTTCTTTAAAATAATTTTGGATCAAAACTATTTAGTTTTGTAATTTTTTAGATATTATTAAAACACCCACTCAGTAATCCAAAATAAAAAATATACAGAGACATTTCAAATGCTTTGTCTTCATGTTAGTCTCTATTGGTCTATAGGTCTGTCCCCATGTTTTGTTGTAATTTCTTTAAAACATGTATTGTTTGCAGCGCCAGGGCTTATTAAGGTACATGACCCTTAATATAAGTTTAATAAAGGATTTTTTATTGAATGAATGGAATATTCTGATTTAAAAGAAAGTTACATCTATAATATTTCACATATTTTGAAATTATAGCCATATGCCTAAAAGATAAATACAACTTCTGTTAAATAAAGACTAGAATTTAAACTGTACATAATAGAAATATCAATTCTTTGGAATTTGTGTTACAGCTCTGACAAGGAAACTAGCTGTTTAATTGATGCCAGAAAAGCTCATTATGCCAGGAAATATCACACAGAATCCAACCATCAAACAACAGATCAAACCAAACTAGGAAAAAGACAGAAGCAATAGGACAGACATCATATAACCACGTGAGTAAGATTTTTCTGAGTGTCCCACTGAGAATAAATGGATACTTAATAATAGATCCTCAGACTTATGCAATATTCCTAGATGCTTCAGGTATATTTAATTTGATTAACCCACTTGATGAAATATTCCCAATTGAATATGTTGCAGCAGAAGGCCCTCATACTGATATGGCCTTAATGGATGACGCTTAAGGAATGACTGCTGGCTAATAATCAAAATGAGTTTTCTCTTCTTTTTATAGGTCTAGAGCCAGACTCCATGTGAGTGAAAATGATGAGTTCGACCTCCACACCTGACTTATGGAACCCTCTATGTGCCTGTCATCAGCTTTTTTTTTTTTAATTATTTTTATTTTTTTATTTATTTTTATTTTTTTATATTTATTTTTATTTTTATTATTATTATTTTTTTATTTCTGGATGACTCGATGGATTCTACTCCCAGAGGAACCTTCAAAGGCATGTGTTGAAAAGTCACCATCATTTCAGAGCCTCCATCAGCCTGGGTTCCTGAATCCTAATGTGATAAAAGCCCTTTCCTTTCCTTTCCCCCAGGACATGAAGCAAAAATACATGTGCTGGTTTTGTGCCAGGATGCACTGGGCCCTGTTTGGTACCCCAGGCTCCCTTAACTCATACTATTTCTGACCCTAGAGGTATCAGCCAAAGCTTGGAATTGCAGTCTTATTATTTAAAAAAAAAAAAAAAAAATCTGAATTAAACCTATTCCTGTTTGGGCGTAATCCATACAAAAAGGCTATCTTCCTGACCTCCTATTATACATTAAAAATAATAACATGGGGCGCCTGGGTGGCTCAGTTGGTTAAGCGACTGCCTTCGGCTCAGGTCATGATCCCGGGGTCCTGGGATCGAGTTCCGCATCGGGCTCCCTGCTCTGCGGGGAGCCTGCTTCTCCCTCTCCCACTCCCCCTGCTTGTGTTCCCTCTCTCGCTGTGTCTCTCTCTGTCATATAAATAAATAAAATCTTTAAAAAAAATAAAATAAATAAAAATAAAAATAATAATATAAATATCTATACATTTAAACATTCCCTAGAGCCATTATTCCAATACAGATAAATAGAATATGTCAAAAATACAGAGAAGGAGCAGTAGAGATAAAGATTTTTGTCCTTTTTGCTTTATACTCTAAGAATAAACTAGAATTTTCTGTCATTACTTCTTCCACAAGTGAATTGACATTTATATTGGAGTATGCTGCATAAAATTTTTAAGAAATCTAACACACAGCTGCTGTGTCCATGTTCTCTCAACATTTGCTGTACACATAGTATATTTTCTCCAATATTAAAACTTATCACAGAATTTAAATAAATTGATGAATTGGTTAAGTTCTCAGGCAAACCATTTTTGTTCCAGCTGAGGGATAGAAAGCTGTTTCTTTGTAGTACTTTCCAAATCCTTATATGATAAAAATGTGTTAAAAAACTCAGAAAGGAGAAAGTCGAGAATGTAATAATAGGCATTGTCACTAAACAGTTTTGATACATCAATGTAACTGTGCTCCCTGTGGGGCAACAAGACATTGTGTCATTATTAAGGTCTTATGGATATGGTCATTAGAGGCAGCTGAGGACTCATGTTCTGTGGAGAAGTGCTGTCCAAGGTGTTCTCAGCAGTTTTCATCTCATTTTTTAAAGAGGGACATGCAAAATGACATGTGTACACTTTGACAACTTGCCCACAGGGGCTTCATTAAAAGCATTTACCATGAAAAATCTTGATAACAGCCTTTTGTTGGAAAAGGTAGCTGAAAGCTGTCAAATTCTGGTCTTTCACAGTGCATAATGAACTACTGCCTTTGCTGTATTATCCTGCCTAACGCTGGGTTTTAAATGGTTCTTTAGGAATACACTCCTACATTGGCCAAATTTTATGTAATTTGGAATTTGGTTCGGAATGTTTATTATGTCTCTCACCTAAGCTCTGTAAGTTGTTCATTCTTAGCTCACCCCTGATAAGAAGAAAAGGACAAGACAAAGGAAGACAAAGTGCTCTTCCAAAAATACAGCAGACTCTCGGCTGTACTTCTCATTTAAGTGAGTGATATGCTCCATATGTCCTAGTTCCTATTGCTATACAGTTTGAGTTTAAGTTGTTCAATTTTCTTTGTAATTACCAGTTTTTTTATACTTTCACTGTACTTATTTTTATATATTCACAACTAACCCCATCATCCCAGAAACCAAAAAATTTTTTTCCCTTTAAAATGGAGATTAAAACACTCTATTTTAATTCTTAGGCTTTGGCAGTTGATGTGCACTTGGAATGGAATGAGTAGTTTGAAATTATTTATATGCCCTGAGTCCTTTATATGTATAAATAAATATAAAATCTATCTACCTATATATCTGTGTCTGTCTATCTACCTATCTCTTTATATAACTTACTTAAACTACAAAACAGTTTTAAAAATATGTATTCCTACATCTTTTGTTGTAAAATCCAAGTTGTAGATTTTTGATGCTAAGGTATAACCAGGCAGGGATCATTTTCTTATACTGTAAATATCTATTCTATTCTCTCATTTTTTTCTTGGTCATTTTCTTAAAATAGACCTTATTTACTTTCATTCGATTTCCCTGGTGATGGCTATTCAGAGCTCAATCATCTCTTGCAGTGCCCTGACTCTAATATTATTTGTTAATGTGCTCTGCAATACTCTTAGAATTCTCCAGTCTACTATCTCTCCCGCTCTCTCCAAGAAGTATTTTATGCCATCTTCTTTTTCTTCAAAATGCTACACCACCAGCACTCTTATTCCACTCATACGATTCTTCCATTTCACCAAGAAAAGAGAAATAATCACAGAACAGAAATTCTAGATGTATCTTAACATCCCTTTACTAACTCATCTACCACTGTTCCCATATATTCTGTTCCCATATATTCTGTTCTTACTCCTGTTAATAAGGATGGATGGTTCCACTTGTTCACTAGATCCCATCTACCTTTTTTTTTTTTTTTTACTCAAGGACATAATTCCAGGAATCATTCCCTTTTTTACTATCTTATTCCTTTGTCTTTGCACATTGCTCGTTTTATAATCTTTCCATTAAAAAAAACACATCTTTTTACACCATTACTGACTTTCCTGCTGTACTACTTTACAGCAGAACTGTTATTTCCATAGTCTCACTCATTTTTACTCTTCTTACCCAACAAAAAATCTTCACTTATATCTACTTTGTTAAATCCAATGGGCAATTTTCTGTTCAATCAGCTTCACTCATTTTGACAGGCATTAAATACCATCTATTTGTGGATGATTGACAAATACTTCTAGTTGGTATATCCTCCCAGAATTCTAGCTTGAATATTAAGCTAGTTGCTTGACATTTCCATTCAAATGCACAAAACTTTACTCTTGATTTCTACCTTAAAACTTACTCCTCCCATAGTTTTCTCCATCTTAGTCAACAAAAATTTTATCATACCAGTTATTAAGGTAAAATAAATCTTGAATTTATTTTAGAATCCTGTTTTTCTTTTTATACTTCATATCAAAACCACAATCAAATCTTTTATCTACACTAAAAAACATTAAAAATCTGTCCTTTTCACGTGGCATCTCCCATTAACAACTTGGTCCAAATCACCATATTTTCCCCCACCTGGATTATTGCTATAACCTCCCAAGAGATCTCCCTGCTTTCACCCTTGTCCTCCTATATCTCTTTTCAACACAAAAATCAGAGGGAATGATGTAATCCAAAGGGAAATTCAAAATCCTTAACTTTGTCCTGTAAAATCTTACAAGATCTGGCCCCTTCTGACTTCAGCTCTGACTTCATAATATTACTTTGTTCAGCATTGTTCACTGTGCTCTACTTACACACGTCTCCTTGCTGTTCTTCAAATACATTAAGTTCTCATAGCTTTGCCTTTGCAGTTAATGTTCTCTTTTTCCGGAATCTTCTTGCTCCAGATAGCTAGAGTTTATACTGTTCCTTCTTTCAGTTTTTTGATGAATATTACACTATCCAGTCTTCTTTACTATGCTATATAAGAAATATCATTCTTATATATTACTCACATGAGGAATATAAGAAATGGTGCAGAGGATCATAGGGGATGGGAGGGAAAAACGGAACGGGAAGAAATCAGAGAGGGAGACAAACCATGAGAAACTCTTAACTATGGGAAACAAACAGGATTGCTGGAGAGGAAGTGGGTGGGGGGATGGAGTAACTGGGTGACGGGCATTAAGGAGGGCACATGATGTGATGAGCACTGGGTGTTATATGCAGCTAATGAATTACTGAACTCTAAGTCTGATATTAATGATGTTCTATATGTTGGCTAATTGAATTTAAATTAAAAAAAGAAATATGATTCCTTGTGCTGGTTGGTCTCCTACTTGCTTTACTCCTTTCCATATAATTTATTACTGTATAACATAGTACATATTTTATTTGTATATGTATTGTCCATCTTCCCCAACCAGAACATAAGTTCCTTGAGAGTAGCATTTACGGTATGTTTCCGCCACTATAACACTATCTGCTATATATTACATATTCAATCAGTATTTTTGGAATGAGTGAACTAACGATTCTGTTGCAAATAAGTTTTAACAATTATATCCTCAAATATTATATGGGACATATAGCTTAACCTACATTTCATCCACCACTAGTCACTGAAAAAATGTCAAGTCCTTGATTATGCAGATTTCAGGTAAACATGATACCAAACTGGGAATCAGTATTTGTCTTAACTTATATTTTTGACTACACATATAAATTTAAGCCTATTCTTCCCCCATTAAACAGACTTTTAATGTTTTTAAGACACACACTATTTAAGACATTCATTAGTCACTAAAACATTGGCTTTTTACTCAAACCATCTATGTCCTTATTCTATTTCTAGATACAAAATAAGACATACCAAATGGTAGTAAATATAAATTGAAAACATATATTTGATTCCATCAATAATAATAGTAATTATTATTTTTATCTTCAGGTTTTTCATTTACACTTATATAATGGATTTCTTTTGGCACATTATGTTTCATGACACCAGTATCCTCATTATTT
>NW_027694254.1:0-354 GCF_054177405.1 Leptonychotes weddellii | reverse complement strand
TCTATCACACAGCCACCCCCCACCACTCCAGCAATTCAGAATCTGTATACCAGAAGGGACGGGGCATGTAGGCGGGGAAAGTGAATGATTTTAGGAAAGATGACTAGGCCCTCAGGAGGACAAGTGGAGGTAAGACAGTTTGGGACAGAATTTGGGGGGGGGGTGTGGAGTCGACACTAATGTCTCCTGTTACAGGAGACCATCTTTGTGGTTGAGGACACTCCTGGGGAAGGCGCTGATGACAGCTGAGTTCCTTCTGGAGGATGTGTCTTTAGGCAGATGAGGGAGGTTCAGGGAAAGCCTGCCCCTCCACCTGCTGGTTTTCAAGTGGCTAGAGCTCACAGTCATCAGTAT
>NW_027694253.1:0-354 GCF_054177405.1 Leptonychotes weddellii | reverse complement strand
CATCCTTAAAAAGTGCTGGTCGACGTGACTTCCCCAGGCTTCCTATGATTGTAGCACACGGGTATACCCTCCTTTCCTTAACTGGGCCCCTCTTTTTCTCATCCCCCTTCCTATTCAAAATATACACGGTGGCGGCATCAGATAAAAAGAAGATCCTTTTTTTAAATAGCTGCAGGAGGGGCTGGGCTCGCCTGTGAGTGCGTGGACCTACGGGGCCCATCCTCAGTGGTCTCCTTGCTGAGCAGCAGAGATCTGAGGAGAAAGAGCTCAGACAAGCCTAGAGGGGTCCCCCATCTGTTCTCCACCCACGTTGTCCCCAACCACCCCCACCCTTTGAGCTCCTGACTTTCCTTT
>NW_027694252.1:0-354 GCF_054177405.1 Leptonychotes weddellii | reverse complement strand
TATCTACTTTTCCTTTGTCTTTGTTAGGTTGAACCATATGAAATTGCCAATATTCAACCATTTTGACTTACATAAAAAGCAATTTCATATGGTTCAACCTAATGTTAACAACTCTTGTGGGAACTACAATGAATTGATATCCATTGCCCTCCTATATTATTGAGTATATAATTGGTAAGTGGTTTCTCAAGTGTTGTATAAGACATTTTGGCTGGTTTTTATTCTGGGTGTCTAAAAAATACGTATTTTTTAAAGATTTTATTTATTTGAGAGAGAGAATGAGAGAGAGCACATGAGAGGAGGGAGGGTCAGAGGGAGAAGCAGACTCCCTGCCGAGCAGGGAGCCCAATGCGG
>NW_027694251.1:0-354 GCF_054177405.1 Leptonychotes weddellii | reverse complement strand
GGGGGGGGGGCAGCATCAGTGAGCTTAAAGTTATGTAAATAGAAATTTCCAAAATTGAAATGCAAAGAGAAAACAGAACAAAACCATGGAATATCCATGAACTGTGGGACAATTACAGAAGGTGTAAAATATGTGTACATGAAAATACCAGGAAGAAAGGAACAGAGGAAATAGTTTAATAAAACAAATGAAAGGGAATCTGCCCTGGGTGAAGGGCAAAGAGCGTTCACTTGACTCTATCCTTTAAGTTTCTTCCAGGCACCTCTGTCAGAACCAGTAATAGAGGAAAGCTCCTTAGAATGGGCATTCGAAGTCATTTCTTGAAATCTTTAATCTCCTTTACTTCTTGTGTGC
>NW_027694250.1:0-354 GCF_054177405.1 Leptonychotes weddellii | reverse complement strand
TTCTTTCCTTTCTTATGCTTTGGTGTCAGATCTAAAAGCATTGCTAGATCCAAGCTTATGAAGATTTATCCCCATTTATTTCTTCTAGAGTTTATAGTTTTACCTCTTCCATTTAAGCCTTTAATTTATTTTGAGTTAATGTTTATATGTGGTGTGAGGTAAGGGTCCAGTTTCATCTCTCTGTACATGGATAGTCAATTGTCTAGCACCCTTTGTTGAAAAGACCATTCTCTCCCCCAGTGTAATGTTGCCACCCTTGTCAAAATTCAGTGGACCATAGATGAAGGGGTTTATTTCTGGGCTGTCAGTTAAATCCCACTGATCTGTATGCATATCTTTTTAAAAAAACTATTT
>NW_027694249.1:0-354 GCF_054177405.1 Leptonychotes weddellii | reverse complement strand
GCGCGCGCGCGCACACACACACACACACACACACACACCTGTCTCTATCAATATTCATATTTCAAATAAGAAACTAAAGTTGAAGGAAGTGAAACATTTAATACAAATCAGTAATGTTGAGGAAATTTTCTCGACTACCCAGAATGCTGGTGCATGTTGCAAAGAATTATTTAATAAGGCTTTTTGCCCTTAATTATTGGCGATGTTCTTAAAAAGGAACACCACCAAAAAACTTTTCCGGAATTACAAAAAAAAATACAAAAAGGAAAGACAGAAAAGGAAAAAACAGCTGGTTCTGCTTGCAGTCTAGTTTCCAGGACTAACTGGCGTGCCATCTGCTCGCAGCACAGAGTG
>NW_027694248.1:0-354 GCF_054177405.1 Leptonychotes weddellii | reverse complement strand
GGAGGCGGCTTCCTTGGCTGGACGACTCCCCAGGCACGACCCCACCTCGGGGTCTCTGAGCTCACACAGGCAGGAGAAGCCAGGCAGGGCCCCCAAGTCCAGGAGGCTGTGGCCTCCCTGTGGGGCCAGGTACAAGGGAAGTCATCTTCCTCACCCGGCTGGCTTGTGGGTCGCGGAAGGTAAAATGGGGGGTGGGGGGCACAAGTTGCAGGGAGTCCTTGCTGAGTCAAGCACTGACTCACAGGGTGTGTTTCCTCCTGGGACAAACCTGAGGACACTGGAGACACTTGCCCACTCAGAGGAGCTGGAAAGAAGTGCCAGGAGGCTCAGAGGTCCCAGCGCTCACGCTCGGGC
>NW_027694247.1:0-354 GCF_054177405.1 Leptonychotes weddellii | reverse complement strand
GGGGGGGGGGGGGCCTGGGTGGCTCAGATGGTTGAGCGTCTGCCTTCGGCTCAGGTCATGACCTGAGATCCTGGAATCGAGTCCCGCATCGGGCTCCCTGCTCCTTGGGGAACCTGCTTCTTCCTCTACCAGTCTCTCTCTCTCATGAATAAATTAATAAAATCTTTAAAAAAATGATTTTTGCCTAGAAGTGTCCAGGCCCTGTCTAGGAAAGGGTCCCTTAGTCCAGGACCCTGGCTTTTGTACCCATCTGCTGTAGACCCCTCAGTGTCCTTTTGGAGTGATGGTGATGCCCGTAGACCAGGCACTGGATTCTTCCCTCTTATTAGTTGAGTAACCACAGGCAATTCCATT
>NW_027694246.1:0-6700 GCF_054177405.1 Leptonychotes weddellii | reverse complement strand
CTGGTTTCATCTTGTTTTATTCTTCCCAGGTTTTTTTTTTTTTTTTTTACTAACCAGAATCATGCTGTATGTATTGTCCATGTGCTTTTTGGAGATGTTCTCAGCCTAGCACACTCCTTTTATCCATTTTATATTCCACAGAAATAGATGTTTGGGTTGCTTCAATCTGCTGTTATAATTATTCCCACTTTTGTGCACAAACTTGGGCACAGGGGCTGAAATTTGAGGGGAACAGTGTCAATTTGAGCCCTTGGCAATCTGAGGTGAAGGCATGTTGACTTGGCATTTAGCAGGTGGCAGGTCGTGCATGCTGACTCGGGCAGGAGGGCGGGTGGACTGTGAATTTGGGACACACAGGCCTATGGCATCGTGTATGACAGGGACGTGGCTGGTTTTGCTCTTAATTTTTGTTTTTCTGGGAAACTTGATCTCTCCCTCTATTCTAAATGAAAGCCTTGCTGGATAGAGTATTCTTGGTTGTAGATTTTTTCCTTTTAGCAGTTGGAATTTATCATGCTGTTTCCTTCTGGCCTGCAGAGTTTCTGCTGAAAAACCCACTGATAGCCGTATGGGGTTTCCCTTGTATGTACCTGCTTTCCTTTCTCTTGCTGCTTTTAAAATTCTCTCTTTATCACTACTTTTGGCCAACTTATCATGTAACTTTAATAGGTCTGGGAACTTTAAGCAATAAGAAACAGTAAGTTTAGCAAAGTACATATTCCCAAAGAATCCTTGGATGGATTTCACCCTCACATGACATTGAAAGGATGTGCCACCCGTATTCTTGCATTATTTCTATGTTTCAAATATTTTTGAGATGTTTTAAATCTGGATTTATTAAGTCTCTAAGCAAACACTTTTCTTTCTCAAAGTGGCTTTCCTTTTCCTAGAAAATGTAGATTGTGTGTTAGTTGCTTTCACACCTTGATCCATATATTACTTTGATGAATTGCAGAGAATTTAAGTTACTGGTTTCCTATATAAACATTTTTCTCACTTGGTGTTCACATCTTTTACTTTATCAAGGAAATGAATTGAAAATTTACATATCTGTATGGGTATAAGATGTAGGTTGATTTCACATTCCTCTGGCATGGTAAATGTCATAAAATAGCAGAAATATAGGAATATTAGGTAAAAAGTATGTTTTATACAATATTAACATTTGAATATTTATTTAAAGTTTATGGAAAAATTTAAAAGTTTAAAAAATTTGTGATATTTGGGGCGCCTGGGTGGCTCAGATGGTTAAGCGTCTGCCTTCGGCTCAGGCCATGATCCCGGGGTCCTGGGATCGAGTCCCGCATCAGGCTCCCTGCTCCGCGGGGAGCCTGCTTCTCTCCCTCTGCCTCTGCCTCTCTCTCTCTCTCTGACTTTCATGAATAAATAAAAAAAAAACTTTAAAAAAAAAATTTGTGATATTCAAAATGTACCTTCATAAAAGACTAAAGTTTAATGTTAAAATATATCTTGGTTAACTATATTTCTGATACAGTGTTCACTTGGATTATACAAATTGGATCTTCATTATTATTATTAACAGGAGTATTAGTAGGATAAATATTATTTGGTTCATGTTTGACTAATAAAGTTAGAACAAGATAATGCAAAATAGACCTGAAATTTCATCTCACGTAGACCAAAGCATAATTCCAATATAAATTTTCTTCACTACTTTTTTTATAATACCTGCAAAATTAGTTAGTACTATATTTAAAAGAAAGCTCTTCCTAGATGAAAACCAAATAGTTTACAACTTTCCTAAAAGCAAGATCTCAAAAATGACTTTCTATTATCTTAGAAAATACACCCATGTTGGACTTTCCTTCAATGTAATTTGATAGTCATTCAAGCTTGTCTGATTTAAAATTAAAATTAGTCATGAGAAGAATTATTCCTTGAGAACTGTTATAAAAAAAAATTTCATTCACCTCACTGCCAAGTCTCAGATTCTACTACTTAGATTATCTCAAGACCTCATGTAAATGTATGTTTTTAGATATCTCCATATGGAGAATAGTTAATTTTAAAAATAAGGGGAGTCTGTGAACTGGCCTGCAACTTTTGTATGCTAGACCTTCTTCAGAAAAACAATTTTTGGATAAGATATTGGCAAACATAAAGACATTCTATTTAAATCCAACATGTTCAAAAATCTAGAAGACATATTCTTAAAATAAAGAAGGTAATCTGGATGTATGGGTAGCAAATTTGTTTAAAATAAAGGAGGATTTCTCACTAAACAGTCAAGAAAGAACAGACATCTACCTTTGATTTGTTGGAAGACCGTTTCTTCTTTCTTCTTTTATAAGTTGCTTAGAGTACAGGTTAAGTTGTTATGATCAGGTTTAGGACTAATAAGAGAGAAAAAACTATAATTTAGTGACTTAAATAAAGGATTTGAAGTAAGAAATATGTGGGTTCAAATTTTAATTATAATACTTGTTAGTTTATTATCCTGAGAAAAATAAATTGATCACTTTGATGATCTTTAAAATATATTTAATAATATCTATCTCATTAATAATACATACCTTAAGGTATGTAATATATTATTGTTCTTAATGCATTAAAGTAATTAATTTAGTGAATGTATATGGCAAGGGTTCAGTGGTTAGAATTAATGGTCATTACTATTTCTATTGCATTATAGAGCACCTTTAATTGAGCAAGTGCATTCTCTTTAATTTAAAGAAGAATGTTCTAAAAGGGGACTTGGGTTTCAGAAGTTTTTCCAATTTGCTAGTTTCCTTAAGGTTGCACCAGAGACCATGTCTAGTTATGAGATAAAGAAAGACAGGAAAAGTCTTGTAAAATGGATTGGAAAGGTGTAGGAAACAATCCAATTATCACCGTTTCTATCCACCCCCCAATTTGCTTTCCACTGAAACACATTTAAAAGTAATCACTAAGGTATTACCCATGAAGGGGATCAGAACATGCCAATCCCAAAATGCCACTTTGCATATTAATTATGTTGAGTTAATGTTACTTGAGAAACAACAATTACAGGAAAAGTTCTCTGACCTCTGGTTTCTACTTAAGCACATTATAAAATTTCCCATGAGAAAGATGCCCTTCCTGTACCAGGAAGAGAACATTCTTATCACTGGAGACTGAGTTGATGCCAAATGGATCTGTACAAACAAGCCTACTAAAATAATCCTTATCTTCCATTGGTTTTCCCCATATATTTCCTAGTCCCTTTCCCTCAATTTACTGCCCCAGCCCAAACCCCGTTATCTTGTCACTTTTCCAAAAATGGATCAATTCTTTGTTTAAAAAAAAGTATATAAGCTCTCAGTCCTAACTGCTCTTTTGGGTCTTCATTTTCCTTCTGAAGATTTTGGTGTACAAGTAAAGTTATTAAAATCTGTATGCTTTTCTCCTCTTAATCTGTCTTATACCAGTTTAATTCTCAGATCCAGTGACAAAAACTAAGAGGGTAGAAGGAAGTTTCCCCCTACACAGAACTTGTCCTTTATGAACTCAGATACTCCAGGGGATTAGGTTGACTAAATTAATGAAACTCAATAGATAGTTTCAATGTGGGGGGAGGAGAAGACAGTGGAAACCAAAACATCTTTCCCAAGATGGTTTCGGGAAAATAGAAGGATTTTTGAGACCTAAGCACTAAATAATGAAGGAAGTAATAAATAGCACTTACACTATACAAAACTCTGGAAAGAGCAAGGATAAAGAGGCAGAAATTTGCCCAGAATTGGTGTGAAACTGAATCATTGGAACTTGGGATGACAACATGCAGGACATATGATAGAGAAACCTGACCAGGAAGAACATTATGAGAAAAAATATTAAAATCAGCACAAATGGCTGCCTAGCTGCATTGCACAAGCTTCTAAATCATCAGCTGCAGAAAAACAAGTGGGAGTGAACTTATGGAACCTTATCGATATGTCTTCTTTTTTGCCATAAACATTGGGTCTCCCAGTGACAATTATCCATTCCTGCTCAATTCAAATCACTCTCTCTGAACACTCTTCAATAACTAGAATGCTTGTAAACCCAGTCCCTTCATTACAAATAAATCGAGTATGGAGTTCTTGACTCTTAAGTATAAACTTAGTGAAAAAGGGAATGTCATTAGTATTGATAATTGGGTAGGACTACTGAACACCAGCTTGAATTTTCCCTGGAGTCAAAAAGCAAGAAATCCTCTTACATTATATACATAAATCTTACCACACCAAATGTAGCATAAGAATATTCAAAAGATGGGGTGCCTGGGTGGCTCAGTCATTAAGCATCTGCCTTCGGTTCAGGTCGTGATCCCAGGGTCCTGGGATCGAGCCCCACATCGGGCTCCCTGCTCAGAGGGGAAGCCTGCTTCTCCCTCTCCCACTCCTCCTGCTTGTGTTCCCTCTCTCACTGTGTCTCTCTCTGTCAAATAAATAAATAAAATCTTTAAAAAAAAAAGAATATTCAAAAGTTAAGGAAATGCTTTTTGAATAAGTGCTGGTAAGTGAAAATATAAAGACTATTAATTTGATTTTTGTGTTTTCCGAACTTAAGCTGCCCTAGAAACATAGTCAAATGATTGTTTTCTAAGTTGTCAGGCTAAATTTATTAATTTAAAGCATTTATTCTTGCATTTTTATGAAAAGGCTTTGGCCTTTGTAGCCCTAAATGTTTCAGATTTCTGTAACCATATGACTGCAAAACAAAACAGAAGAATGCAAGTTGGTCCCCTCACATGTATAACCAGTTGATAGAGCCCGGCCCCTATGTGTGTGCAGCTGAAGCTGTGAAAGCATCCAATGAAGTCTCAATACAGCAACGGACTCATATTGACCATGCAAACATACCTGACTGAAAATGTCACTATCTTTAATATATTCAGTATAAGGGCATTGTGTGGTATGAGCAAAGAACAGAGCCAAGTAAAGAAAACTGGATTCAAGAGATAAAGGATAACGAGAGAAGACCCCTGGGCAGTTCTCTCAAAGTAGGCTTCTGCAAACTGAGTGGCACTCTCTGGAGATCAATGTAATAGAGTTGGGTGTTTGGAATTTTCTATCGCATTCTTTGTATAAGTATCCTGTGATAAACAAGCAAACAGAAACATGCAGAATCACCATCTTTGTTTTTGTGCTTCAGGGCCTAAGAGAATCTTTGATTCTTAGTCTCAGGCTGAAAAGAAGGGCTTTACTGGGAGCTATGAGACTCGACTCTCCAATAAAGGATCTAACACACACACACACACACACACACACACACACAATCTGTATGAACAATAGAAAAGAAAAAAAATCACATTACAGATGAGACCTGGAAATTTTTCCAAAAGGAAAATTGTGACCTATCATCCCACCATTAACTAAAAAACTTAAATGAAATAAGTCCTTCTATCTTTCTGAAATATATTATTCAGTAAAAGTCTAGGAAAAAAAACAGTTTATCAGAGTATTGTATAGATCAATTAGGTGATTTTTTTGATCTGTTGTTTTTGTTTTTGTTTTTTTAAGTGTAATCTTTAAAAAGATTCACCAAAAGGCTAAGTAAATTGTTTTTGCCTCTGAGTAATGGAAAAGAGGGGACTGGTAGAACTGGTAGAAGACATTACTTGCATTATTCTACACCCTACTTTGAACCCTTTTGTAAATTGCAGTTTATACAAAATTTTGTATTTTGTAACTTGTTTTTATATTATGTATCATAAATCAAAAGGGCAAATAAACAAAAGCCTACAAGCAAACAAAGTTTTAAAGCAAATTTTATCAAGCACAAGTGTTAGAAGTTGGTCTTAGCACTGAAAAAAAAAATATATATATATATATACACAACCAGCAAAGACTATTTCTGCTGTTTCCATACTGACATATAATCTTAGCCATCTACTTAAATCTGACTCATTTTCTTTATCTGAAATCTGAGGTCAGTAATATGTAAAACAAAATTTTTGAGAAAAACTTTTAAAAAGATAAACTTTGAAAAGTGTTATACAAAAACAATGAATCGTGGATCACTACATCAAAAACTAATGATGTATGGTGACTAACATAACATAATAAAATTAAATTAAATTTTTAAAAAAGTGTTATAAAGCCTAGTACCGAAGAATACTCAGTAAGAAGTGGATATTGTTATATTATTTGTATTGAAACATACTTAAAATTAGCAAAGCTGTCTCTTAGTTATTCAAATAAACGATAAAGAAAAACTCACCAAAAGCCAAGTATTCATTCTAAGGAATTTCAAATTCGGTTCTTTCTTTGATTTAGAAAAAAGACCTAGGTCCCAAAAGTTCATTTTTGCTGTTGTTTCACTAGCTTTTGGAGATGTATCTTGAAAGAAGTTGCTGTGGGCGATGTCAAAGATGTTACTGCCTATGTTCTCCTCTAAGATTTTGATGGATTCCTGTCTCACATTGAGGTCTTTCATCCACTTTGAGTTTATCTTTGTGAATGGTGTTAGAGAATGGTCGAGTTTCATTCTTCTGCATGTGGATGTCCAATTTTCCCAGCACCATTTATTGAAGAGACTGTCTTTTTTCCATTGCATGTTTTTTCCTGCTTTGTCAAAGATTGTTTGACCATAGAGTTGAGGGTCCATATCTGGGTTCTCTATTCTGTTCCACTGGTCTAGATGTCTGTTTTTGTGCCAGTACCATGCTGTCTTGGTGATCACAGCTTTGTAATATAGCTTGAAATCGGGCAACGTGATGCCCCCAGGTTTGTTT
>NW_027694245.1:0-354 GCF_054177405.1 Leptonychotes weddellii | reverse complement strand
GCACTGCTGCTGATAAATCTAAAGGAAATTTGACTCGGAATCTTTTGTGCAGGTCTCTTTCTTTCTATATGAAAGTAAGTTTTCTAAGATTCTTCCCAATCTCTGCTATTCTGACATTTCAACATAATGTGCCTCGGTGTGGGGTTCTGTCCCCTACCTGAGCTCTCTGTGGGCCAAGTCAACCCGGACACACTCAATCCTACATATCTCCTGTTCTCTTCCTGAAATTCTTATCCCATGCTTCTCGGACCTTCTACAGTAATCCCCTGCTTTTCTTAATTTTCCTTTCTAGGTTCTTAGTGTTCTCTGTGAAAGATTTCTACTATATTTTTAAATTCCTGGTGTCATGTTTCT
>NW_027694244.1:0-354 GCF_054177405.1 Leptonychotes weddellii | reverse complement strand
TAAGTATGTCTCCATGGAAGTAGGTTTTCCCGATTGCCCTCTATTTCTCTTTTATGCATTGCTCCAGGAGCAGGTTGTTTCTATACCAACCTCTGGTCTGGGACCCAGAACCTTTTGAGAATGAAAGGAAGGCAATAAAGCTGGAGGCAATCTCTCGCCTTTCTTGTTCCTTTCTTTTCTGTTGGGCTGCAGGAAGGATGGACGTTCGGGCAAACAGTTGACTTCAGAGGTATTTTCGTAAAGTTAAATATAATCTTCTTAGGCACTTTCTAATACCTTGTATAAGCCAGAGGTCAAGCAAATGTTGCATCAGCTGTCACTGTTCAGGATTTCAGCCATTTTCCGACAGGTCCC
>NW_027694243.1:0-354 GCF_054177405.1 Leptonychotes weddellii | reverse complement strand
TGACCCTCCCCCCTCTCATGTACTCGCTCTCTTTCATTCTCTCTCTCTCAAATAAATAAAATCTTTTAAAAAAAAAGAATGATGTTCCTATAGGTTTCCCTTAGGTGCTGTTTATCAGGTTGGGGAAGTCCCTTTTATTTCTATTTGCTGATAATTTTTTTTTTTTAAAGATTTTATTTATTTATTTGAGAGAAAGAATGAGAGAGAGAGAGCAGGAGAGGGAGGAGGGTCAGAGGGAGAAGCAGACCCCCTGCCGAGCAGGGAGCCCCATGCGGGACTCGATCCTGGGACTCCAGGATCATGACCTGAGCCGAAGGCAGTCGCTCAACCAACTGAGCCACCCAGGTGCCCTAT
>NW_027694242.1:0-354 GCF_054177405.1 Leptonychotes weddellii | reverse complement strand
TTAAGTCCCTCTACTGCCTTTCTACTCTGATAAATTAATCTGTGTGTACATACCATTAGAAAGAAATACCCCTTTGGCAATTTTAGTGTATCCTGAGATCATGAGAAGATTTTATACAATTTTTAGACTGCCTGGAAAAGAAAGTTGAGGTCCAAGATTGAAGGTATTTCTTTCACCCAAAGATGTAACTCATTATTTTAGTTTATTATTTTATTATTTTAATTTATGTTATGTTAGTCACCATACAGTACATCATTAGTTTTTGATGTAGCGTTCCATGATTCATTGTTTGCCTATAACACCCAGCGCTCCATACGATACGTGCCCTCCTTAATACCCATCACCGGGCTAAAC
>NW_027694241.1:0-354 GCF_054177405.1 Leptonychotes weddellii | reverse complement strand
GTCCCCTTTACTTGCTTTTTGCCAACATTACTGCTCTCATCATGTCTGTTTGCTAGTTCTACTGGCCTGAGAGAAGTTAAAGCCCCATTGTAGACAATGGCTGCCACTTCTGTTCCTGGGTCAGTTGACTCTAATTCCTATACCTTCTCTGTAATTCTTTTTTTTTTTTTTTAAAGATTTTATTTATTTATTTGAGACAGAGAGAATGAGAAACAGAGCATGAGAGGGAGGAGGGTCAGAGGGAGAAGCAGACTCCCCGCCGAGCAGGGAGCCCGATGTGGGACTCGATCCCGGGACTCCAGGATCATGACCTGAGCCGAAGGCAGTCGCTTAACCAACTGAGCCACCCAGGCG
>NW_027694240.1:0-354 GCF_054177405.1 Leptonychotes weddellii | reverse complement strand
ATGTACCCGATGGCTGAGCATGGTTCTCAGCTAAGGCACACTGGAGGCTGGTTTCCAAGACAGCTCAAACACAATTAACTTTCCATTTGACGCAGCCTGCTTCTCTCTGCTCCTAATGTTCCCTTAGGACCTGAGATCCAATAAAGTCCAGCCTGTGACTAAGAAAACCAGTCAGAGAAAGTGACCAAATATTGTTCAACGCTACATTACAAACCTATGGGAAAGGAGTTTAATTAAAGACCACAACAATTCTTTGGGGAAATGTTTCTTTTATTAACCATTCCTGCCGAACAAAGCAGCTTTAAACAAACCCTGACGGCTTGAAAATTGTGTATGCCTGAGATTTCTTTCTTT
>NW_027694239.1:0-354 GCF_054177405.1 Leptonychotes weddellii | reverse complement strand
TGTGGATCTGAGAAAATTAGGAAGAGACTGGATTGTTGGCTTGTTTGTATCATGTATCCTAACAAGTATGGAGGTGCCACACTTCCACAAAGATCCTGCCACGGAGCCATGGTAACAACTGTGAAGAGTTTCCTCCCTTTCAGGAATCTTCATTTGCAATTGAGAGAAAGGGGTGAGTTCCAGCAACTTACGCAGCCCCGGGGCAGGTGAGCACAAGAGACAGGGCGTGCTGCCCCCCGGGCCAGCATTCCATCTACCTCCATGGGTGGGAGCTCGAACCAAACACACCTGGTCACAAGGCCTTCTAGAATCTTCAATGGCAGGTGGGCCTGCCGGGCACTGCCCACCCGCTGC
>NW_027694238.1:0-354 GCF_054177405.1 Leptonychotes weddellii | reverse complement strand
ATTTAAAAATTCCTGTTCATAAAGGCATCTGCTAATTTACTTCTGAAAATTTCTTTTTTGACCATGTTCCCACCACTCCAGACTCCAAATTCCAGTCATACTCTATGGTTTCCAGTTCTCCAATCCAATTTCCTTTCCTCATTCTCCACATCTTCCAACCTCAAATTTATAGTCCTTAGACTATATTTTTATTTACTATTCCTTTTCAGGTAAGACCTTTTATATATCAATATCTAGAATCAAAGTGAATTGGTAAGACATTTTACTTAAAAAAGAAGAAGAAGAAGAAGAAGAAGAAGAAGAAGAAGAAGAAGAAGAAGAAGAAGAAGAAGAAGAAGAAGAAGAAGACTGCCT
>NW_027694237.1:0-354 GCF_054177405.1 Leptonychotes weddellii | reverse complement strand
GCACTGCTGCTGATAAATCTAAAGGAAATTTGACTCGGAATCTTTTGTGCAGGTCTCTTTCTTTCTATATGAAAGTAAGTTTTCTAAGATTCTTCCCAATCTCTGCTATTCTGACATTTCAACATAATGTGCCTCGGTGTGGGGTTCTGTCCCCGACCTGAGCTCTCTGTGGGCCAAGTCAACCCGGACACACTCAATCCTACATATCTCCTGTTCTCTTCCTGAAATTCTTATCCCATGCTTCTCGGACCTTCTACAGTAATCCCCTGCTTTTCTTAATTTTCCTTTCTAGGTTCTTAGTGTTCTCTGTGAAAGATTTCTACTATATTTTTAAATTCCTGGTGTCA
The DNA here is from genome assembly GCF_054177405.1 of Leptonychotes weddellii. Classification (NCBI taxonomy): domain Eukaryota; kingdom Metazoa; phylum Chordata; class Mammalia; order Carnivora; family Phocidae; genus Leptonychotes; species Leptonychotes weddellii. The sequence continues at coordinate 7 of NW_027694237.1, read as the reverse complement.
TGTTTCT
>NW_027694236.1:0-354 GCF_054177405.1 Leptonychotes weddellii | reverse complement strand
AAAAAAAAAACCCAGGTAAATAGGGAAATTCTCATATTAGTGGAAAAGTGGATGGCTGAGAAAGCCCATGATGAGTTATCTTAAGAAAGTGTGTCCAGTCAGCTTTTGGGATGGAGTTCCTCTTCTTACAAGCAATCCGCTTGGATCTTCTACTAATGAAACCCTCAGACTGGAGTGCAGAAAAAAAAGGCAGGAGAAAGAATCCCTTTCGCACTCTGTATGTACAGTATTAGTCCAGAGGAAAGAAGAGCTCTCCATTCAGATGTAGGGAACACAGAGAAAGAACATGGCCAACTATTCTACTTAAAAAACCATCGTGTAATCTGAATGATTTCTTTATTCTTTTTTTTTTTT
>NW_027694235.1:0-6701 GCF_054177405.1 Leptonychotes weddellii | reverse complement strand
AAATCTAATATATACATAAAGCAGTCTAGCCTCTGAGTGTATTCATTCAGGTTTATCAGGTAACTAAAAGAAAAAAAAAGCCAGGTTGTCAGGTTCCTGGGCTTCTAAGTGGTAATATATTTGTTGGTGTTCTTTTTGCTGGGCTGGAAGCTATTGGTATTACTACACCTGGAGGCCTGCTGGTTTTCATCCAGGCTTCATGTTTTAATGTACCTAGTAAAATTATTAGCATTTAGAGCTGAGTACATTTGTAAAAGGAGGAAAGGAATGAATTGTATTTCTTGGAATGTTGATACAGACTTTTTGATTGAGGTATAATTGACATATAACATTATATTAGTTTCAGGTATACGGTATAATGATTTGATATTTATATTGTGAAATGATCACCACAATAAGTCTAGTTATTGTCCATCACCTTACATAGTTACAAAAAATCTTTTTTCTTGGGGCACTTGGGTGGCCCAGTTGGTTAAATGTCCGACTCTTTGTTTCAGCTCAGGTCATGATCTCCTGGTTGTGGGATCAAGCCTCGCATCCAGCTCCACACTCAGCATGGAGTCTGCTTGGGATTCTTTCTCTCCCTCTACCCCACCCCCACTCATGCACATACACGTGGTCTCTCTCTCTCTTTCTCTAAACTAAATAAATAAAATCTTGAAAAAAAATTCGTTTATTTGATAGAGAGAGAACGCAAGCAAGCACACAAGCAGGGGTAGCAGTAGAGGGAGAGAGAGAGAAGCAGTCTTCCCACTGAGCGGGGATCCCGATGCGGGGCTCGATCCTAGGACCCTGGGATCATAACCTGAGCCAAAGGCAGACGCTCAACCGACTGAGCCACCCAGAAGCCCCTTGAAAAAAAAATGTTTTTCCTGTGATGAAACCTTTTAAGATCTATTCTCTTAGCAAATATGTATTCCAGTTTTATTAACTATAGTCACCATACTGTACATTATATCCCCATGACTTATTTATTTTATAACTGGAAGTTTGTATTGATATAGATTTTTTATGTCTGGTGTTAAATTGAAATCCCAGATTTGTTTTTATTGTAGGCTCAATTTTATTTATTTATTTTTGTACTCTGAGCATTGATTGGAGGAAAGATCATGAAACAAAAACTATGACCTGATGGACCATGAGAAATACACAAGGATAACCAATGCAAAATGTAGTAAATCATCAGTTTGACAGATGCTGTGTGAATTTAACTTATGGAATCACTTTTATTTATTGAAAGTAAATTATTTACTCATTTATTTACTTATCTCTTATTACAGTAGGATTATTGGAACTAGCCAAGGTTTGTGTGTGTGTGTAAATGTGGTGTGTATATTATGGAAGCTTCACATATATGTTTGTATGCATATGTAATTCCTAGGTCAAATTCTCTCTCTCCAGAGAATTTGGTGTAGGATAACATAGTCGAAAAAATCAGAAAATTTTCTGAATTAGATATTAGAAAATTAATATTCTAGTCTCAGCTGTGCTAAAGGTTTTATAATTATATCCATGGTATTTATAGAAGATTATTTTAGCATATAGTAAATACCGTACATATTAAACATAGAGTAAATACAGTACATAGTAAACATAAACTGTTATCATTAATAATTTTCTGCATCCTCCTTAAAAACACTGTTGAAGATATCCCTTATTATGTTCATCCATTTAGGTTAAAGAAACATCAGATTCCTCTTTGAATTTATTACCTTGAAGATTCTTTCTGTTGAGATGAATCAGGCAATGGGAATTACAGTGTGCTTTTTGTTCTTGCTTTGGTTGTTAAGAAGCTCTAGGACTATGTTTAACTGTAAAGACTAAGATTTTTCATATAATTCTTCCCATTTTTATCATCCTTATTGTATATGTGTCTTTAATGGTAAACTGCTTTAAATAATTTTTTGAAGTATAGAGAGTATAAAGAAAAAATATCACTCCAACAAAGCACCAAATAGGAGTTAATCCTATAGGGCCAGTAATAGAGAGGAAAAAAAAAAACAAAACCCTTGGGTTACCTTGACCAGCATCATTTTGGTGTGAGCTTAAAGAGAACAGATAGATCACTATAGGGCGTAAGCAGATATTTAGTAAACAAATTTGATTTTCATCTTTCTTCAACCCTATAGGTATAACATGTAGAAAATAGCCTAAATAGGTGTATTTGAACAATATTTATTGAACATTTACTTTGTACTAAATTAAAATCCACATTGATGAAATCATGAAAGAGGTTAATGAAACTTTTGCTACTACCGAATACTCTCAGTTGTTAGTAAGTAAGGTAAGTCAGAATTTACTGCAATATTTTACAAACTATACAATACAATTTTACCAATATTCCTAACCAGAACTGGTGTAGATGTGAAAAAGAGATGTTACGAAAGGTAGACCCTTTCAGGTAGAATGCAGAAGATTGGAGTTATAAAATGGATTATTGACCTTAGTGGAGATTAAGCCTCTACTTTCAAGTGCAAATAACTTAACATTGACTGCCAGACAATGTGCCGGGCACTGTTCTAAATTCTTTACATGGATGAACTTGCTGAATCCTTATAACATGCTATTGAGGTAGGTTCTATTACTATACCATTTCATTTTTCTCAGAGGTCACATAACCTGTCCAAAGTCCAAAGCATGTTGGTAGTAAGTGACAAGCCAGGATGAGAACTCAGAAAGTGGCTCTGACCTAGACATTTTCCATCATGTCACTGCATTGCCAAGAGCACAAGTTTAGTCTTGCCTCAAGCTAATGAAATTTCTGGCAAAATATATGAAGCTTTAGTACATTATCTAAATTTGTAATTTACTGGAATAATATTATTAGCCTTTTGTTGGGATGTGGCCATTTTATATTTTAAAAACTGCTTAATCCATATGATTTTTTTAAAAAGATTTATTTATGTTAGAGAGAGAGCGAGAGAGCTGGGGAAGGGGCAGAGGGAGAGAGAAAATCTCAAGCAAACTCCATGCTGATTGCAGAGCCCCATGTGGGGGCTCCATCTCACAACCCTGAGATCATGACCTGAGCCAAAAACAAGTGCAGGGTGCTCAACCAGCTGAGCCACCCAGGCACCCCAATCTATATGACTTTTAAAAAAAATTTTTTTTTTTAGTTTTTTATTTAAGTTTTTTATTTAAGTAATCTCTATACTCAATGTGGGGCTTGAACTCATGACCCTGAGATCAAGAGTCATATGCTTTTCCAACTGAGCCAGCCGGGTGCCCCAATCCATATGATTTTTATTATATTTGAAGCTCTACTGTTTTCCTTCATAGGAATACACAACCAAATTTCATAATATACCAGTGGCTCAATTTCCAGAAACCTAACGATGCCAACATTTTAGGAATACATCTAATTCACCATAAGGAATCCATATCTATAAACTTTTTAGGGCAGGAAGGCTCTTGATGATTATTTGGTGAAGGTTGGCTGGTTGGCTCAGTCGGTTAAGCGTCTGCCTTTGGCTCAGGTTATGATCCTGGGGTCCTGGGATTGAGCCTCACATGGGGTCCCTGCTCAGCAGGGAGTCTGCTTCCCCCTCTTCCCCTGCTTGTGCTTGCTCTCTCTCTCTAGCTCTCACTGTCTCTCAAATAAATAAAAAATAAAATCTTAAAAAAAAATGATTCTTTGGTAAAGACTACTCCCAGATCAACAGTTCTTTCTCCAGTATCCCTAAATGGTCATGTAGCCTTTACTCAGACATTTCCAGCACTATGGAGAAGAAAAACTGTGAGTCCTTTCAAGGAAGGAACTGTACTTTGTCTGTCCTTTATCTTTGAATCCCCAGCACCCAGCACAGTGCCTTGCCAAAAGTGGACATTAAAAAATGTTGACTTGAAAGGAAAGAACATGCTTCGGGAGCGAGCTACTCATAGGTTTGAGTTCCAGCTGTGCCACTTACCAACTGTGTGATACTGACAAATTACTTTTGTTCTCTAAGCTTCACTTCCTTAATTCCGATGTGGAGGTCTTAATGCTAATGCGCAGGTACTGTGCAAAATATCCGGCGTTGCTAAATGACTGTTTATTCCCTTTCTTACAGCTTCTTCCCAAGGCTGCCCACCCTGTTGCTTGGCAGCTCTAATTGTTAAACTGCTCTTTTTTATTAAATGAAAAGTTGACTCCCTGTAATTTTCACCAGCTGGCCATATTTCTAGCCTCTGGATCTACAGACTGTATATATATATATTAGTTTAGTTATATTATATATATATATAATATATATATATTAGTTTCCACCTGACTATTCCACTTGACAATTTTAGCCTATGCCCAATAGCTTCAATTATTTGCAAAGAACTATCTTGTCTTCTCTTTTTCAGACTAAACACACCTAGATCCATTAGCACTTCTTTATGTGACATGGTTTCAGGGTGCCTTACCTTCTTAGACTAGCATCCAGTGTCTCTTAAAAATGTGTGTCTGCTTTTAAAAAACATACTATGAAGTATCTTTACCCTTGTTATAAATATCTTGAAATTTTGAATCATTAGACCTAGATTTTGAGTTTCTCATCTTAGCATTTTAATTTCTTTGGGTTTCCAACTTTGCAGTTACATAGATTCATTCATTCAACAAAGGTCTCTTAAGTGCTTGCTATGAGCCAGATGCTTGGGGAACATCAATGAATAAAAAATTCAATAATAAGTGGTTGTTTTCAATGTTAAAACAGCTAAATGTATTTAGAAAGTATTTCCTTCTACTCTTTACTATCTGTGGAAATAGAGAGTAAGCTGTGTTTTGGACAATATATATATGATAGACTGAATGTTTGCACATACACCCCATCCCCACTGCTGCTAAACATTCACACATTGAAACTAACCTCCAATGTGATAGTATTTGGAGATGAAGTTTTTACAAATGATTAGGTCTTGAGGGTGGAGACCTTATGAATGGGATTAGCACCCTCATAAAAAAAAACCTCCCTAGCCCCTTCCACCATGTGAAGACAGTGCCGGAAGATGGCCATCTCTGAACCAGGAGGTAGGCCCTCACTTGGCACGGAACCTGCCTGTGCCTTGATCTTGGACTTCAGCCTCCAGAACTGTGAGAAATAAATGTTTGTTGTTTAAGCCGCCCATTTTATGGTATTTTGTTATAGCAGCTGAATGGACTGGGACAACATATAACATTTTGTGTATTGTATGCCTCTTAGTCTCTAATTAAAACTACAAATATATGGTACTTGCTGTGACTAAGTGAAAAACACCCTCTAAAGCCAGATTAGATGTCATGGCCTCAGTCACTAAACACATACTGACTTTATTCCAAGGAGAGCCCTTTAGCTGCTCTTTAAAAATTGATTTGCTTGTTTTATAAATAGATGGTTTGGTAATAGGGTAGAATTAAAAACCAGGAAATCTGAGTTCACGTCTTAACTATTTTACCAGTTGTGTGATTAAACTTTTCATTTCCCATATAAACATTATACTAACACCTCTCCTGCTCCCCATGATTTTGATAAGGATAAAATATTTTCATGAAAATGCTTTATAAGAAAGAAAAGATAAGGATAAAATATTTTCATGAAAATGCTTTATAAGAAAGATAGGAAAATGCTTTATTTATTGTTTCAAAGTTTGGTTATCAGACTTACACATAGCAAGACAAACAATAAATTAGAAAGATATACTGGAGTATCAGGAGAGGCTCCAGCACCTTCCAATAGTAGCAAGAATAATGCCTGACATCCTGACACCAAAAGAGGAAACAACACATATTTTAAAAGCCAAGGGGCAAGATTATTTAATTAACACATCCAATAAATAACAAAGCTTTTCTTATAGCCTCTGATATTGGTCATTGGGAGCTGTGTTTACACATAGCTGAATGAACTTGACACTTCCGAATGAATGATGATGTTTACCATTCTGTAAAGATATGGCTTGAGTATAGCTGGGAAGCGGTCTATTTTCCTGGCATGTCCCAATTTCTCCCCAGCTCTCCACACTTGTTGGGAATGGACCTTGCCTCTTGGAATGACACAAACCCCCAGTGAAAAATTATCACTGTTTTAATTGGTTTAAATAACTAATAACAATATCATAGCTAACATTTTTGAGAGCTTACCATGTTCCAAGCATGATATCAGCACTTTACCATCATCATCTCATTTAATTCTCTCAACAGAATTACAAGGCATGCACTGTTTCTGTTTTCTGTCTCTCTTCACTCGCCTTTACTTGCGAGGCAAAGAGAGGCTAAACAACTTGTCCAGCAAGTATTCAAGCTGGCCTGAAAATCTGACTCTAAAGCCCTGTTCTTAATTATGTTAGTGCCTGCTATTGGGTTATTAATTCCACTGGAGAGAGCTATATTTCTTTTGGTGGAAAAATTCTTTCCAACACTTGTTAAGGTACCATAAACAAATATCCCTATTAACATCATCAGGAACTTGAAAGCAGAGTTTAACAATATACAGACAATTCACCTTTGAATCATTGTGATTGTATGTAGGACTAGTTTAAAATTATAAGCTCATAGAATTTTTTGGGGGGAGGTGTACAGTTCTATGAATTTTAATACATAAGTAGATTCATGTAACCACAGTCACGATCAAGATGCAGAACAGTTTCATCACCCCAGAACCTCCCCTGTGCTGTGCTATTTCTTTGTAGTCATACCCTCCCCGACTCAATTTCTGATAACCAATCATCTGTTCTCAATCACTGTAGTTTTATCTTTTTTTTTT
>NW_027694234.1:0-354 GCF_054177405.1 Leptonychotes weddellii | reverse complement strand
CTAAGTAGAGTCGTCATTGACTCTGTCTGATTCTAAATCCTGGTCCCTTTCTACTTGGCTACTTTGTTGTCCATATGACACAAGAAATGTCTTTTGGTTCAGAAACATGGATGAAATAAGGCAGCCTAAAGCACTGGGCAGGACACTGCTATAGAAGCCAGAGGGCTAGGTTCCAAGCTTGACTTTTACCAATTTGGTAGTCCTGTGACAAGTCAGAAAATCACCCCTGACCTCATCTTTTTGTGTGTGAACCAGTAGGTTATGTTAGACCATATCTGACTTTCTCTTAAAATTCTCAGTTCTAAAAGACTGACTTATTTTTAGTATTTCAGTAAATACTTTGGAAGTGCTTTT
>NW_027694233.1:0-354 GCF_054177405.1 Leptonychotes weddellii | reverse complement strand
TCGCCCAATATCAATGAGATCTCATGAGATTTGGAACGAAATCTCGCCCTATGACATTGACATCTCACGAGATTTGGATCTAAATCTCACCCGATGTCCATGAGATCTCACGAGAATTGGAATAAAATCTTACCAGGTGTCCATGAGATCTCATGAGATTTGGAGTGAAATCTCACTAGTGTCCATGAGCTCTCACGAGGTCCGGAGGGAAATCTCGCATGATGTCAATCAGATCTCTCGAGTTTTGGAGTGAAATCTCGCCTAATAACAATCGGATCTCACGAGATTTGGAGTGAACTCTCACTCGATGTCCATGAGATCTCACGAGATTTCGAGTGTATTCTCGCCTGAAGT
>NW_027694232.1:0-354 GCF_054177405.1 Leptonychotes weddellii | reverse complement strand
TTTGTATTTTAGGATTTGTATCTTTGCTTGGGAATTTTCCTTACCTAAGCCTATAAAAATACACTTGCATTTAATTTTACATTTTTGGTTAAATTATTTAATTTTATTCTTGATCTTACTCAAATTAGTATTTACATATGGATGAATGTGGGAACCTATTTTCTCCTAGATCATTTTAAAATACATCAAAATGTAAACTTTATCATATATAATATTTTTTATATAAATCCTTTCATTAGGTGGGACGCCTGGGTGGCTCAGTTGGTTAAGCATCTGCTTTTGGCTCAGATCATGATCCCAGGGTTGGGATCCAGCCCTGCATAGGGCTCCCTGCTCAGTGGAGAGCCTGCTTCT
>NW_027694231.1:0-354 GCF_054177405.1 Leptonychotes weddellii | reverse complement strand
TTTTTTCTCAAAATAAGAAATATGGTTCTGAAAATGTGAAAACCCAACCTCTAGAAGGAGGGTGGTACCCCGGTGAGCGGCATGTGGACCAGTCTGCTGTGGTGTGTAGGGGATGAACCATGTGGGTTCGAGCGTACAAGCTGATCCTTACAGTTTAGTGGCTGTGGCAGATGACTCCCCTTAACCTCTTTGTGACTCAGTTTCCCCATCATTTCTCATTCCTGATGGTGATGCTATCACCTGATAGGGTTGTCGTGAGGGCTGTGTAAATCAACACGCATGAAGTGCTTAGAAGAATCCCAGGCACACAGGATGTGTTGAAGAAGCGCTAGTTCTTACCATTGTCCTAATCAC
>NW_027694230.1:0-354 GCF_054177405.1 Leptonychotes weddellii | reverse complement strand
GCGCGCGCGCGCACACACACACACACACACACACACACCTGTCTCTATCAATATTCATATTTCAAATAAGAAACTAAAGTTGAAGGAAGTGAAACATTTAATACAAATCAGTAATGTTGAGGAAATTTTCTCGACTACCCAGAATGCTGGTGCACGTTGCAAAGAATTATTTAATAAGGCTTTTTGCCCTTAATTATTGGCGATGTTCTTAAAAAGGAACACCACCAAAAAACTTTTCCGGAATTACAAAAAAAAATACAAAAAGGAAAGACAGAAAAGGAAAAAACAGCTGGTTCTGCTTGCAGTCTAGTTTCCAGGACTAACTGGCGTGCCATCTGCTCGCAGCACAGAGTG
>NW_027694229.1:0-354 GCF_054177405.1 Leptonychotes weddellii | reverse complement strand
AAAAAAAAAACCCAGGTAAATAGGGAAATTCTCATATTAGTGGAAAAGTGGATGGCTGAGAAAGCCCATGATGAGTTATCTTAAGAAAGTGTGTCCAGTCAGCTTTTGGGATGGAGTTCCTCTTCTTACAAGCAATCCGCTTGGATCTTCTACTAATGAAACCCTCAGACTGGAGTGCAGAAAAAAAGGGCAGGAGAAAGAATCCCTTTCGCACTCTGTATGTACAGTATTAGTCCAGAGGAAAGAAGAGCTCTCCATTCAGATGTAGGGAACACAGAGAAAGAACATGGCCAACTATTCTACTTAAAAAACCATCGTGTAATCTGAATGATTTCTTTATTCTTTTTTTTTTTT
>NW_027694228.1:0-354 GCF_054177405.1 Leptonychotes weddellii | reverse complement strand
GAGTCCATAAGGAAGCCAAGATAAAATGTTTATTTCAGAAAAAAACATGTTTATTTCAACACAGTAATGGTGAAAATGGAAAATAATTTGAATTTGGGGATTATTAATTCAAAACACATGATAAATTATATAATGTGTGGCCTATTCACAAATGGAATATGACACTGCAGCTGAATAAGTGAATTTGAACTACATCTGTCAGAATGGATGCCCCCAACACAGAATGTTAAATGAACACACACAGTAGTAATTCTAGAGAAATAATGCAGATGTAATGTGCAGAAGCACAGAGCAGCCGGAAAAGAGACAATGAAGATGTGAAAATATGGATGGGAGGTTTCAGGGCAACCCCTC
>NW_027694227.1:0-354 GCF_054177405.1 Leptonychotes weddellii | reverse complement strand
TAGAAGTAAAATCACATCTCTTTTATTTTTTGAGTTGTTGCCCCCCTTCCTCCCCGAGTCCATTGGCTCCTAACCCCCAGGCAGAGAGAGAAAAAGGAGAGTAAGAAGAGCCACGGTAACACCATTTCCCATCGAACTCCCTCAGCCTGGAGGAGTTTTGAGGTTCCCTACAACCAGCAGATTCCCAGACGGGCTGGAGTAGCTGAGGTCTACCAGAACAGATCGCTCATCCCTTGGTGGATTGGCCACCCTGAGACCAATAGTCTGGGCTTTGGAGAAAACTGATAAGGCTCCCGCTGCTAAGAACACTCAGGTAAAGCATGCACAGCGCATAGCACGCTAAACACCGCTTTG
>NW_027694226.1:0-354 GCF_054177405.1 Leptonychotes weddellii | reverse complement strand
CCATTTGTCAGTGCATATGACTGCACCCAGCTTTAGGCCAATCTCTGACACAATCCCTAGGTGAAGGGGCATCAGTGAGACCAGCTCACCCAACACAGGACTCCCCTTCAGCATAGTGCTCATGCCCAGGTTCTGTGGTGCCCATAGCAATGGAAGGGGAGCTTCAGTAAAACCAACATTCGGGCCTCTGCTTCACGGAAAGGCACCTGAAGAACAGTCGGGGTTTGAGAAAGGACAGAAAGATGAGAGTCTCGGCCTCACAGTGGAAACGGCACTGGCCTTGGAGTCAGGCAGATGTGGGTTCAAACCCACCCTTTCCTAGATGTGTGACTGCCTGGCTGAGCCTCAGAGAGT
>NW_027694225.1:0-6701 GCF_054177405.1 Leptonychotes weddellii | reverse complement strand
ACAATGTTTATTCTTCCGATCCATGAGCATGGAATATTTTTCCATCTTTTTGTGTCTTTAATTTCTTTCATGAGTGTTCTGTAGTTCCTAGAGTATAGATCCTTTACCTCTTTGGTTAGGTTTATTCCGAGGTATCTTATGGTTTTTGTAAATGTAAATGGAATTGTTTCTCTAATTTCTCTTTCTATAGTTGCATTGTTAGTGTATAAGAAAGCAACTGATTTCTGTGCATTGATTTTGTATCCTGCCACATTACTGAATTGCTGTATGAGTTCTAGTAATTTGGGGGTGGAGTCTTTTGGGTTTTCCACATAAAATGTTATGTCATCTGCGAAAAGAGAGTTTGACTTCTTCTTTACCAATCTGAATACCTTTTATTTCTTTTTGTTGTCTGATTGCTGTTGCTAGGACTTCTAGTACTGTGTTGAACAATAGTGGTGAGAGTGGGCATCCTTGACGTGTTCCTGATCTTAAGGGAAAGGCTCTCAGCTTTTCCTCAATGAGGATGATATTTGCTGTGGGTTTTTCATAGATGGATTTTATGAACTTGAGGAATGTTCCCTCTATCCCTATACTCTGAAGAGTTTTAATCAGGAAAGGATGCTGTATTTTATCAAATGCTTTTTCTGCATCAATTGAGAGTACCATATGTTTCTTCTCTCTCCTCACCACGACCAAGTGGGATTTATCCCCGGGATGCAAGCGTGGTTCAACATTCGCAAATCTATCAATGTGATAGAACACATTGATCAGAGGATTTTAAAATTTTTAAAAAGAGAGAGATGCAACAGTGGAAATATAATCACTGGCTGAAAATTTGAAGACATTAGGGATTATTAATCATTTAATTTATGATAACAGAATTACAGTGATGATTTTTTAATAGTTTATCCTATACTAAAATGCATACTGAAATATTTACATATTAAAATATATAATGTCTTCTTTTGCTTAAAAATAATCAAGGAGGGAGGTGGATGGAGGTACAAGTGTCACATAATTCACCAAGGGGTAATTAATTTGATTGATCAAGTTTATTATACTTTACTTTTGCATATGCTAGAATATTTTTACTGTAAGTATTGTTGAAGCATTTTTATTACCAACTTGATGATTATTGTAACTTTGTTTAGACCTGAGCCTCAGTCCATTAGGTTAAACTCTACACAGTTGGAATCTGGACATTATTTTTTATAATTAGCTTTTCTATCAGTTCACATGATGGTTGGGTTGTGAGCCTGCATCATCCAAAATTAGTCCTACTTTAACAGAAACATCATTACTAGTTCAATAGTATTTATTGACTTCTTGGAGGAAAATAATTTTTAAAATCCTGACCTTTTGAAAAAAAATTATTTGTCATGAGTACTTTTGTCATAGATAAAAAGAGAACAAATATGTTCATGTCAGAGTACTGATTATGACAGTGAAAAGAATAGATGCATCACACTCTTATTTCTATTAAACAACAGGTATCTGAGATTCTAGCATCTTGAAACTCAATTGACTGTATTTGCAATTACTATAAATTTATGATGTATAATCCAAAATGTTGTGTGATTAGGTAATATTTTGAGATGTTAATTTGCCCTTATTATTATCTTTGCAATTTCCCTGTTTCCTGAATCTACATTCAAGGAGATAGCTATATGTACTTTTTTCTGCTTCTTTATATGTCCCATACCTTTTTTTCCTATTGCCTCAAGATTTTGTCAAGACATTGCTACTGCTAGTTCTCAGGTTTTTATGTACGACCATTCAGCTCCTGCCCCAAGGGATAAAGTGCAAAATCCTGACCAAATTAATCATGTTAAACCAAAAGAACACTAATTGATATGTCAATACTCTGCTAGTATTAAGAGGAAAAAAGTGGAGCCCTGTAAAAAAAAAATTGTTATTTTGTTCAGGGACACAAACATTAGATTCCATTTCACAGCTATCACAATGGCAAATATATATTCATTCTATAGTTCTTGGGCATTTGGATGTTCCCAATTTGAACTATTATGAGTAGTGATACCATGAACTTTCTAGGATACACTTTTTGGTGAATATATATACATCTGTTTGAGGTATATATGCTTTACCAGAGTTATGCCAGTGTTTAGCTTAATAATACCAAATAGCTTTTCAAAGTGGTTGCAGCAGTTTACTCACCAGCTTTGTATGAGAGTTCCATTTGTTCATATTTTGTCTTTACCTTTCTTCCTTTTTTAGTGATTCTGCTGGGAATATAGTGTTTATCTCTTATCTCATTGGCATTTGTCTCATTTCACTTCAAGAGTTTATCAATCTTATTTATCTTGTCACTGGGTGTTTAACAAGCTTATTAATCTTCAAACATTTCAAACATTTTGTTGATTTGTTCAATTGCATTTTCTCTTTCATGAATTTCTGAGTTTTCCTTTATTATTTTCTCCCTTCTATTTTTCTCTATTGATTTTCTGTTGTTTTTCTAGATTCTTGAGGTGGGAGGTCAGCTCTTAGATTTTCAGCTTGTCTTCATTGTTAATATATGCATTTAAGATCAGGAATTTTTGAATGAACACTACATTAGCTATATGACCCAACTTTAATATATCCTTCTTTCATAATTTTCTTTAAAACATTTCTAAATATGCATTGTAATTTCTTCTGTAACTCCTGGTTATACAGAAGTTTATGGCTTAATTTCTAGGCATTGGAGATGTTCTAGCTGTCAGTCTTGGTTGGTTTTCACATCCTTTGCACTCCCTTCAAAGACCATTCCCTATAATATTTCAATTCTTTTAAAATTTTTGAAACTTACTTTATGGCCTGAGTCTATGCTTCTCCCCTACACATACAAAATTGGAATCATAAATCTCATCCCAGTTTTCCTAAATTATTCATGTATTTCTGTTTCCAATATTTTGGAAAAGTCATTCATTTCAATTTTAAAATGGCAGATTGCTTATAAAGGAGCAATAGACAAACTTTGATGCTTCAGATAGTTCCATCTTTCTTTGCTGTTTGTTTGCTCTTCTCCCTAATAACAACTTCCTCCACAGAGGCTGCCAATAAATATGTTGATTAAATGAATTCTCTAAGCTTATTCTAGACCATCACATTCATTTTTGTTATAACTGAATTTCTCTATATAAAACACTTAGAATGTATGAAAAGTAAAAGGTCTTTAAATTGTCTTATTGGAGTCTTTCAAATTAGCAGAGGATTGAGACATCTTTATTCTCCTGATATTTAAATATTTCCACATTAACGATATCAATGGGCCTTATTAAATATGTGATTTAATTATAGTGTCTACCCCCTAGTAAATTATTTCCCTTGCAAATGGTCTAAGGCAGACTCACATCACATGAAATTCTGTACCGTGGTTGGTCATGGCATGAAGATTCCCCAAATATTACCAGTTTTCTTGTGACTTATAATGCTGATACTTTGCATTTACTAAAATATATGACCAGTGAGTCTAAAATCAATAAACGATGATATTTCCTTAATGATCCTTTAAGTAAAATGTTTTGTAACATAGTAACAAAACACTTCTTGAGGGACAACAAAATCAATTAGATTAATTGCTGGTCATTTACTTTCTAGTGTCTAGATATATTTCCCCTATTAGTCGCAAGAGATCTTTCAGACTGATTTGTGTTTGTTTGTTCTTTTTGTATATATTGTTTTTCAATTAACTGAATACATTTGTCAGAGAAGTCTCCATTTCACCATCACATCCCCTCTTCCTCCTGGCTCCCCTTTTTTAAACTGAGTTCTACTCTCAATCAGCCCTTGCAGGCGTGTGAAAATTAAATCCTGCATAACTGTTTCTCCTACATAAAAGAGTCAAGATTAGAAGTATCAAACTTTTTTCTTCAACGTCTCTATTTGAACAGATACCCATTGTGAAATGAAAGCTGTGTAACTATCTGATTAATTTGAGTTGATGGTAATAGTCAAACAGAGTGATTTTTTAATTGAAGTGAATGATATGCTTATTTTTTCATGCAGTTCTGTCCTTGTCATAAAATTGTACATTGTCAGCTTTGCTATGTCCTTGTATCTTAGTAGTATTCTATATATACAATAACAGCCACGAATCCCAATTGTTGTATGAACAGACAGCTTTTGAGCTCTGGAAATAATTTTAGCACTTATGAACTCTTATGTTTATTTATTTTCAATACTCTAGAGAATTCAATTCGATTCATACCAACATAACCTTCCTGCTACATGAATTATGATTTTAACTTTTCTTATAACTTTCAACATAATTTTATTCATTTAATTGATATGTTTATAAATTTCAAGTTCTAAATAAAATGTGTTTTGTGATTAATACAAAAGGTGAAAAGATATCTTGAATATAGGTTAAATTCACAAGGTAAAATTTGAAACAAGATTATATTTGTTAGGAATATAGAGATCATTTACTTTGATATTGGGCAAATTTTAGAGATAGCTTTATGAAAAGGAAAAAAGATAACCAATTATGTTGAAAATGCTATAAAATCTGTTATTAAAAGCCATATGTGGGCTCCTATCACATCAAATATAGGTTGCATGTTGATGATACAGTATCTTCAAGATCCCTACTTTATCAAGCAAATGTTTACATCAGTTTGGATGAACATATTTTTGAGAATAATTTATATAAGACTATTAATAATTTAATATTCTAAAATAAGAATTATAAAGTAGATATTCATTATAAGTGGTACAAGTAAATTCTGTTAAAATTAGTACTATTATCTGTTGCATTTAGATTATTATTGCAAAAAATATATCGTCTTTGAATTAATCAAGCCTTTGCAAATACAAAAAATTAAAATTATCCTAGAAAATCATTTAGCATTTGTGAAAGGCAAAGAATTATGGCTTTTATGAAATGGTAGCAGAAAACCACATATAGTAAATGTGCCTGTATAAAAAGACAATAAGATTAGCTGCTTAGAAACTTAAAAAGCAGTAACAAAATTAACATTTTTATTGGAATCAGAGAGGAGCAGAGTTGATTTTATAGAAAACTATATCAGTAGGGCAGAAGATAAATTTGAGAACCTTTCCCAAAAAGCAGATTCAAAAGACAAAGGACAAAAACAGCATAAATGATGAGAAATGTGAAAATTTTAGACTGGACATATCAAATAAGAATTCTAGGTGCTCCTTTCTAATAAAATTGAGTAAACACATCTGAAGGAAACTGCTGTGCTTGATGGGATTCAAGAAATCTCACATATCTCAGAGGCCTTTGGCTCCTGCCTTAGACACACTGTGTCAAAAGTATTTAAGTATAGAGTTTAAAAATTCTACAAACCTGGCCTTATTCATTCAATTATTTTTTATATCATGCATATTGTATGATTCTATTTATATGAAATCTAGATATTCAGAATAATTAATTCCATCAGACAAAATGCAGACTTGTGGTTGCCAAGGCAAAGAGGAGAAGGAATGGGGAGAAACCGGGTTTTGCTTTGGAGAAACGGAAAAGTTTTCTAAGTGGATAAAAGTGGTAGCTATACAACATTGTGAACATATTAAATGTCACTGAACTGTTCACTTTAAAATGGTCACTTCTACAGTATATGAATTTCGCTACAATAAGTTATTTGTAAAAATGTATATATAAATATAGTAATCATGAAATAAAAATAAAAAAGCACAGGCTTTTGATTCACACAGGGTCTTGGCTGTACCCCTTGTTGCTGTGTGACCTTGGTCATTTGTAAGGGATGGGATGACAATAAGAGTGTCACCCCATTGGGTTTTTGTGAGGCTTAAATAAAAGAATACATGTGATAGTACTTGAAATCATGCCCAACACACAGTGAAGACCTAAGAAATGGTAGGTAGTATTGTGATTATTAATACTGATAATTGTTCCAAAGATCTTGCCAGCCCACACCACGGATTTACGACCATCCGTCTTCTCTGGCAGAATTGTGATGAGGCTCGCTTTGGTCCTTTGTGTCCTTCTGTTCCTCCTTTCCCCATTCTGGTGACCAGTGCAAAGCCCCAGGTGATTCCTATTAGGGGTGGATCTCCAATCCCTTCAGGCCTCCCCCCTCTGAGGGAAGATCACAGCCCTGCAGAGCACCTGTCTGAGCCCTGTGAACCCCCAGCCAATGCAAGTGCTCATGGCTTTGGCACTGCCGTTAGGAGTATAAAAGGTTTATTGTTTTTTCTTATGAAGATCAAATAGTCCCTTCTTTTATGATAATGGAAAGGATATTGGTTTGTTTGCCTCGCAGGAGTTAAAGCAAGGGCACAAGGAAGTCAAGAACTATATTTCAGCAATACGTTACCAAGAGAGTTTCCACATTTGTGTATTTAATTGAATTGTTAAAAGTGCTGATATGTAAGGGTGCTGAGTGGCTCAGTTGGTTGAGTGGCCAACTTTTGGTTTCCTCTAAGGTCATGATCTCAGGGTCCAGGGATCCAGTCCTGTGTGGGCTTATGCTCAGCTGGGAGTCTGCTTGAGGATTCTCTCTCTCTCTCTCCCCCTCTCTAAAATAAACAAAAAATCTTTAAAAAAATGCTGATATGTATAGTGTCTATATATTAATTTTTATACTAGTAGAGAATAAAATTTCCATGTTTCCAGAAAAGTATCAAATGGCCCTTTTTTCAGTAAAATATGTATTAGTCCACACATTAAAAACACACGTATTAGGGGGCGGAGCAAGATGGCAGAGGAGTAGGAGACCTAGATTTCATCTGGT
>NW_027694224.1:0-354 GCF_054177405.1 Leptonychotes weddellii | reverse complement strand
TTTTTTTTTTTTTTTAAGTAGGCTCCATGCTCAGCGTGCAGCTTGAACTCATGATCCTGAGATTAAGACCCGAGCTGAGATCAAGAGTCAGACACTTAACTGACTAAGCCACCCAGGCACCCCTAGGAGGAGTAACTTCTGTAACATGGTTCTTATTTTTCTGATTGTCCTAATTTGGGCTCTTCCTTCCTTTCCTTTTTTAAGATTTTTTTTTTTTTTTTTTTAAGTGATCTCTACACCCAAACCAGGGCTCAAACTTACAACCCTGAGATCAAGGATCACATGCTCCACTGAGTCAGCGAGGCACCCCTAGGCTTTTTCAATTTTTATATAGATTTTATAATCAGTGTGTCA
>NW_027694223.1:0-354 GCF_054177405.1 Leptonychotes weddellii | reverse complement strand
TCAGGTCACATGATCCCAGGGTCCTGGGATCGAGCCCGGCATCGGGCTCCCTGCTCAGCTGGGAGTCTGCTTCTCCCTCTCCCACTCTCCCTGCTTGTGTTCCTGCTCTCGCTGTGTCTCTCTCTGTCAAATAAATAAAATCCTTAAAAAAAATAAAAAAAAAAGTTTTAGTCCTTACATTTAGGTTTATATCCATTTGCAGTTAATTTTTGTGTGTAGTGTAAGGAAGTGTAGCAACTTAATCCACTTGCATGTGGCTGTCTAGTTGTCCCAGCACCATTTGTTGAAAAGAAATGTGTATTTCCCTTTGCAGGGAGCAGGAGAGACCATACACATTTGATGAGCTCAAAAGAG
>NW_027694222.1:0-354 GCF_054177405.1 Leptonychotes weddellii | reverse complement strand
TTGGTTACTATAATCATTAATACAACCATTCAGTACTCTCAATAGCAAGTGGTTTCCACTTTCTTCTCATGTGTGCCTGAAGGCTCTGCTTTAAACTCCAGACTAGAAATTGTGTCTTCAACAAGGGGCAGACTCTGAACCGTGATGGAAAGTACGAGATACTCTTAACTATTGACATATCAATTATTAGAATATAGGTGACACCAAGACAACTGAATATATATATATTCAGGAAGAAGCAGGGTAGGCTGCTAATTAAGGTGCTGCTCAGAAGTGATTTTATTTAAGCAATGGAAATTGTGGATAACTCAGATAAGATAGTTTATTTTCTTAAGAAAGACTCAAATTAAAGTC
>NW_027694221.1:0-354 GCF_054177405.1 Leptonychotes weddellii | reverse complement strand
GTTAACTAACTCCTCTCTGCCTCAGTGCCCTCCTCTGAAGCAGAGGCATGCCAAGTCACTGGCGAGGGAAGAGGGCGAAGCCAGAGGTGTGGGTGGCCCCTCAACATGTCAAGCGACTTTGATACCAACAGTGGCTGAGTCTGTTGGGCGCTCGTCTGATGCTCCGTGCTTTTACTCGTTTCATCCCATTTCGATTCCCTGACCACCTTACTTGGGAGATCCTATGACTGTCCCCATTTTTCAGATGAGCAAACACACCCAGAGAGGTCGGCTGACTTGTCCAGTGCTGGCAGGTGATAGAGTGAAAACTGAGAAGCCAGGGTTATCTGACTTCAGAGCCTGTGTCCCTAACAT
>NW_027694220.1:0-354 GCF_054177405.1 Leptonychotes weddellii | reverse complement strand
TATTTTCCTTTCCTTACTCCTAACCCCTGCCTGAGATGGGCCTCCTCTCTAGAAAAACCCACATTCCCCCTCATGGTTTTCCCAGCTCCCTCATCAACTGTCTCCCTCCTTCCCCAGCTTCTCCTACCCAGCCCCACCCTGGTCAGCCCAGCCTCCTCACTGGTCCACCGGCACCCTCGGCTTATTCTCGAAGGCACGGCCATGCCTTTCTTCATCTGCAAAACAACCAGATTTGACCAGACTTTGCTTTGCTTCCTGGGACCTCAGGTTTCAGAGGAAAAAAACAATGGTGGACTTGTTTGTTTCTTCAGTTGGCCCTCAGATCCTGACTCGCAGGGCTGGGGGGTGAGTGGG
>NW_027694219.1:0-354 GCF_054177405.1 Leptonychotes weddellii | reverse complement strand
GCGGGGCCAGGCTCAGGCTGGGGGCAGCCAGGGCTCATTCCGCCCGGGTCACACTGGCAGGCCCACCTGCTCAGCCATGGTCCATGCCCAACTGTCCGGCCACAGCGGCCACACCGTGGGGTTCGGGCGCCCCCCGGTGGCCATCCTGTGCCACTGCAGGACGGGGCAGGGGGCGTCTGCTGCCGCTGTCCACAGCCCGCAGAGCCGCCTACGCGAACCGGACAAAAGCGGACACTTCACACGACCAGCGGCGTGCCCGAACCAGAAGACGGCCCCGGAGGAGCCACGCCCGGGACCCGCGGCCAAGCGCGGGGCTGAGCCCTGGACACGCCCAGGAGGGACGGTCACGTGGTG
>NW_027694218.1:0-354 GCF_054177405.1 Leptonychotes weddellii | reverse complement strand
TCATACTTCTTCCCAGACCCAACATTGCCAACCAAATCATAAATGCCCCCTCCCACATAAGACTTCTTAAATTGGTTTTCCTAAAGATGTGTAGCTAGGCAATCAATGATTCAGACCTATTTGTTAATACATTCGTAAATAGACATTTCCAAAAGCAGATCAGTCAAAATCAAACACTAATTTTTTTTTTTTTTTTTTTTACATACAAATTTTTTTTTATTCTTATGTTAATCCCCATACATTACATCATTAGTTCTAGATGAAGTATTCCATGATTCATTGTTCGTGCACAACACCCAGTGCTCCATGCAGAACGTGCCCTCCTCAATACCCACCACCAGGCCAACCCATCCT
>NW_027694217.1:0-354 GCF_054177405.1 Leptonychotes weddellii | reverse complement strand
GGCAACAGACCTATCCACAGAGACCTGGCAGGCCAGAAAGGACTGGCAGGATATATTCAGAGCACTAAATGAGAAAAATATGCAGCCAAGAATACTCTATCCAGCTAGGCTGTCATTGAAAATTGAAGGAGAGATAAAAAGCTTCCAGGACAAACAAAAACTAAAGGAATTTGCAAACACGAAACCAGCCCTACAAGAAGTATTGAAAAGGGTCCTCTAAGCAAAGAGAGAGCCTAAAAGTAACATAGACCAGAAAGGAACACAGACTATATACAGTAACAGTCACCTTAAGGCAATACAGTGGTACTAAATTTGTATCTTTCAATAGTTACCCTGAATGTAAATGGGCTAAAT
>NW_027694216.1:0-354 GCF_054177405.1 Leptonychotes weddellii | reverse complement strand
TGCCAGGAACCAGGGAAAGACCAAATATATATTTATCACAACATTTTCCTGGCTTGTATTGTTTTTATTTCACTAAATTTTGTCTTTCTTTAGATGGTAATGAGTCTTCTCTTTCTGGTTGTTTTCATAATCTGACTTTTGCAACTGGTGTTCTATAGTTTCAGTCTGATGAGTCTAGATATGGATTTTCTGCTTGGTTTTGCTTGCTTGCTAAGTCTGTGTTGTAGGCTGTTTAGTCGGTTCTGAACTTTTCTCAGTCCTGAGATCTTCCCATTGCTTCTCTGATTCTCTATAATTGCTTCCAAAAACTGTGTATAGACCTCACTCTATCCTCATTCTCTATTAACTCTCCTT